>NC_092227.1:51460504-51478004 GCF_036320965.1 Panulirus ornatus | reverse complement strand
TTTCCCCGTCTTCCTGTCTGTTTCTCTGCCAGCCTGTCTCCCAGCCTGCCTGCCTGCCTGTCTGACTGACTACCTGTCTACCTGCTTGCTTGCCTGTCCGCCTATCTGTCTACCAGCGCACTTGTCTGCCTGTCTTCATACCTGTTTGTCTGTCCGCCTGGCACCATGCTTTCCTGTCTGCTAACCTGTTTGTATTCTGTCTTCTGTCTATCTCCCTGCCGGTCTCCATACTTACCTGTCTCCTAACCTGTTTGTGTTCTGTTTGTCTCCTGTGTATCTCCCTGCCTGCCTCCATGTTTACCTGTCTGCCAATCTGTTTGTGTTCCTGTCTGTCTGTCTGTCTCCATACCTACCTGTCAGCCAGCTTGTTTGTCTTCCTGGCTGCATGACTGTCAGCTTGTCTTCTTCTCTGCCTGTCCTCTGCCTCTTTAACCTGCCTGCTTCTCTATACGACGAACTGTCTGTCTGTCAGCTTGGGTGTCTGTCCATTGATTTGTCCCTCTCTGTCCCTTTGTATGTCACCGTCAGTGGATCTGTCATTGTGAGTGTGTTTATCTTTCTGTATACCAGTGTCTCTGTCTGTCAATTTGCCTCTGTCTGTCCGTCTGTCTACCTCTCTGTCTGTCTGTCTGTCTGTTATGTCTGTATGGCTTTGCTTCTGTCTGTCTGTCTGTTTGTTGGTCTATCCGTCTTTTTCTTTCTTTCTCACTTTCTGTCAGTATGTTTACCTGTCTGTCTGTCTGTCAATTTGTCTGTCTATCTATCTAATCGTAAATGTAAGTATACGAAGCCTCAGGAGGCCCCGTCATGTATAACCCAGCACAACTGAATTCATTAATTTCACTGCAGTAATTAATATTAATGTATGACTTTCAGCTGGTGTTTCAGCAGGTTCAGCATGACTAATTATTCTTAATTAAACTACATTATTAAATGGTAGTTGATGTGTTCTGAGCGCTAATTTAAATCAAATTACCGGCAAACATGAGGCCCCACCACACACACACACACACACACACAAACACACACACATAGTTGACTAGTTACTATTACGACCTCACAGTTTTGTAATATCTCTGTACTGTATATTTTCAGCCGAATGGTTGCGTAAAATTCAATAAACCGTTTGTTATTATTATACACACGTGGCTATTCCCCCGGGCCTTGGAGGTTCGGTTGAACACTCCGGAGGAATATATATATATATATATATATATATATATATATATATATATATATATATATATATATATATATATATATATATGTATATACACACACACACACACACACACACACACACTCACACACACACACACACACGTCCTGCCAAGCACACAGCAGAAGAACTCCGGTGGTGTTCCCTTTGAATTTAAGATTTTGGAGGGTGTGCAGCTCCTGGAAACTGCTAGATACAGGTAAGGTGAGGGAGGAGAAGGTAATGGGGACCCTGAATGATGTGTGAACTGCTTGAGAGTAAGTTTCTATGTTCGCAAGTTTTGGGAGTTTAATATGGCTTGTGAGAGGAAGTTTCCCGGGCTCAAATATAATGCCCATAAGTGTTGCCAGCTTTGTTGATGCTACTTAATAAATCATCGAAAACTTTGTTAAGAGAATCAGGTTGTTGGTGAATGAATGATGGAGAGGTTTACGAGTGTTCATTTATTTGTTCCTGGTAAAAATTATAGTTCTGACTCGATATAAGGATAAAGTTAGCAAATTTTTGTTTAGCCAAAAGACACTTTTGTCAAAGACTGGAATTCTTATGAGGCTCTTCTGTGTTAGTAATATTTATTACTATTATAAAGTTACTTTTATGGATCGATTTGGGACCAGTGACACAGCTTGAGCTAAGAAAGAGAACACAATCAAAGAAGGTAGAGAAATTAGACAAGAAAGGTATGAAATTGTAATCACAGACGAACAAAAGGTTTTTGTCTCAAATTTGGTCTTCAGTCTGGTATGGGCTCCAATAATGCACCGAGACCAGTCAGTCAGTCATGACAATATCAAAGACGAAGAGACAACAGATGAAGATGAAAGAGGGACCACAAGAGAACACTTTATGAAAGACGTTGTGGCAAGTGCTATCATCGAAGACCACAAGTTGACACAACTTGAGGACGAGTTACAGGAATAGACAAATCAATTCAAAGGTCTTGAGATGAGGGAGGAAATAAAACATCTCGTCAGATACATTGTCACTGAATAGAAGAATAAACCAGTTCAGTGGACGGGGATTCAGTATGTACATCTTCAGCGGACATAAAAAGCAAATATAAAGTCTTTTGGCTCTGTTCTAAGTGTACTAGAGGCTGTTTAGTTAAGAGATTCTTTAGTTAGAGGAAAGAACCATAACACTTACAAAATTAGTTGTCAGTAGTGGGCAAGTGGGGAGTGTAGAAGGAGCAATTTTAGTAGGGGTTCATTTAGATGTAAGCACTTACACAATCTCTTGACAGTAGTGTCCAGGGAGGTGACAGAAGTGGGTAAGGAGGTGACAGTATTGAGCAGGGAGGTGGAGAAAGAGCTATTTCAGTAGCTGGTCAACAGACATAGTTCCTAGATACTGATGTAAAGGAACATAGACCTGGAATGATACAGAGGTACACAGAAATTAAGCGAAATGTTCGAGTGGAGCTTTGAGATGTGTAATTACGGAGATACAGACGGCACTTCAGCCAACCAGCGTTTGCAAGGTGTAAGAGAGCAAGGAGGGAATACGCCAGGATGAGAAAGAAGGAACAAAGAAACTTTTGACAAGAATATTGTGGAAAAGGCGGGAGAAAATCCAAATCTTTACCATACATCCATCAAGAGTCAGTTGTCCGTTAAGAGCAGCTGATAACGCTAAAGGATGCAGAGGGAAAAATGGTTGAAGCTGGTGTAGGGATACGTGAGGGTTTAAATAACAAGTTTAAAAGTGTTTTCACGGTGGCAGACTGTATAGCTCCAACACCAGCGAGATAACATCGGGATGAAGTTTTAGGAAACATTGAGATATTTAGAAAAGACGTTAGCACAATACTAAGAGGTCTAGACCCTTACAAGGCTCATGGTCTTGATAAACTTTCACATATGTGTTGAAAATGTGAGCAGATGAACCAGACACACTTCTTGAAATACTGTTGAGGATGTCGGTGGAGAGAGGCATAGTGTCATGAGACTGGAAATGGACAAACATCGTACATATAAATTAAAGTAGACTGGGAACAGACTGAATTGTCTCACTGACGAGCGTAGTCAGTAAGGTTGTGGAAAAGATGATTAGAAGCCGTATAGTTGGCTTTCTACGGAGAAGAAATTACCCAAGGTAATGTGAAAGAAACCTGTCAGATTTCTATGAGAAAGTGAGTTCTGTTTTGGACAAACTGGATGGCAATGTGGATTGCTTGTGTCTAGACTACCAAAAAGCATTTGTCACTGTGCCGCCTGGGAGGTTGATCAGAAGGCTGGATTACCAGGGAGGAATAAAGGTTGAATTTCTTCAACGAACAGAAGATTATTCCAGATGAAGGGAACAGAGGACGCATGTCAGAGGAGCTGTCTGTAAATCTGTCAAGATGAATAGCGGAATTTCACAAGGTTCTGTCCTGGGACCTTCATTATTCTTGAATTATGTAAATGACTTACCTGAAGGTATGGACTCCTGAGTATGTTTGCAGATGATTCCAAGGCCACGAGGGACGTGAAAATCTTGGAGTATTAAAGTAATTTACAAAGGGATCTAATCAGACTCCAAAGTAGGTCTGACACGTGATTGATGAAATTCAACCCTAGCATATTTATGATAATGCGGATGAGACAGTGAAAGAATACCTCAATATGGTTATCATGTAGCAGGAAATAAGCTTCAGGATTTTGTGTGTAAGAAGAATTAGGGAGTCGACATCATCCCTAACCTGTCGCTAGAGTCCCGCATTGGGAGAATAGTTAAAGGGACAAATCGTCTTTTGTCAATTATCAGAATAGCTTTCATGTGTCTGGATAAGGAAATAAGTTGCAAAGCTGTTCATATCCCACATAAGGCCAAAACTAAAATATTCTTCTCGGGTTTGGTCACCGCACTTCAAGAAGCATAAAGAGCGAATAGAGAAAGTCCAGAAGAGGGCGACATAGATGGTGCCACAATTGAGAGAGTTGAGTCACAGCGAAACGCCAAAGGCTTAAATTTGCCCACCTTGGAGGAAAGAAGAGGTTATTCCACACACACACACACACACACACACACACGCACACACACACACACGCACACACACACACACACACACACACACACACACACACACCACACACACACACCACACACACACACACACACACACACACACACTGTGAAGGAAACGAAGTGTCTGCTGGCAAATATTAGAATCGCATTCCAGTCCATGGCCAAAGAAGCATTGAGCACACTGTTCGTGTCCTACAGACCCACAGGACTGAAATACGCTCCTGAAAGTGTGGTCGCCGCACTTTAAATACACGCGAAGATATAATAAAGAAAACAGATGGCACCAGAAGGAAATTAACGGAGCTGTGTTGCAGCGAGAGGCTATAGAGGCCATAGACGTATCCACCTTGGAAGACAGATGAGCAAAGGGTGACGATCTCAGATTTTTTTTTTCACTAATCTTTTAACTAGTGTGATGGTGTCAACAGTAAATTATACTTGGAAAAAATGCACAAGCGTCTGAACATAAATTTGAGGAAGAAACTTTTAGAAAACATATAAAGAAGAACACTTCTACTAAATGAGAAGTGGACGAAGAGAATAAAGAAGAGAATGTGGGCAACGTCCCAAGGTTTAAAAGTTGTATGTGACAGTAGAGAAAATTGATGACATGGGGCCCCGCGAGCCTGGGGCACCCCTTCCCCCAATCCGTACCGTAGACGTAGGTAATTACACACATGAGCTGGGGGACTCACGAGTATTAGACCCCATCCCCCAACCCACCCACCCTTCGCTGTACAAGTAGATCATCGCTAATGATGAGTAACTGAAACGAGGCTTCGAAACACCGTAGAGTATTGTCAACGTTTGCTTCGGACGAAATTTTGAAACTGAATGCACTGCACACACACACACACACACACACACACACACACACACACACACACACACACACACACACACACACACACACACACACACACGATGATGCTCCCGTCTACAGATAACACCATGGAACATGCTTGTGATAACCATGGTGTTGAGTTAGATCATCTGGGGGCGTCCGTCCATATGGCCACTGTCAGAATCTTAGATCACACAGAGGTGAGGTCCTCCTTGGACACGCAGGGTACCAGACGATATATGGACTGCATAACACATGATTCTGAGCAGGAGAATATTACATTATATCGACAAGGATAAGGCGAGATGACCTTATGAAAACTAATCAGGTAACTAGAGTTGAGCAAAACCTTCAACACTGTCAGTGTGTGTTACGTGAAAGAGGAGAGCGTCACTTCCTCACTTATTATGTAACTGTTGGCCTTTCCACATCCTGGTGTAGACAAGAAACATGTCTTACTCAGAGTGATTCTGTCAACTCTGGAACTCGTGCAGTCACTGCGCGCTTGTTCACTCGTACCTTCCATCTGCTGGATGACAACTGCAATGGGAAATATAGACGTTCGAGGATGACTTTAAGAATCCCAAGTATAGTGATATGAACAGGCTGCCAGGCTACGAGAAATATGTTCATGGATTTCAATTTTCACTCGTGTAAGTTAACAATTATTCAGTTCTGCGTCTGAAAATTCACCTATATAACTGTACATTCTGTACTGGAGTTTGATTCTGAAAGCTTAGAATCTCCTGAAGGTTGTTATTCTTTCGTGTGCTGCTGCTGATATCGTCCTTAGCCCCACGCAGCAGCAGCAGCAGTGCAGGGTGTAAAACGTGCCTCTGGTGGTGATGGTTGTCTCGCTGATTTTGCTGACGTGATCAAGATTGGCGAGTGTTTATGAGTCCGGGTAGATCTGTATGATTGTTGTGTCGATGTGGTGTATAGCACTCGATTTCACACGATACAAGAGAGTGACTGAAATATTAAGAGGTTTCTTATATTTTTTCTTTTAGCTTTTGCCATTGCTTAATGTTTCACCGTTTGAGACGATGGTAGGACCCTTGAGCACGACGCTCTGACCCTTGATGAGCACGCTCGTAGGGTCGTTGAATACGACGGTAAGGTGGCAAGGGCAATACAGTGCTATCCTAGAACACGACAGTATGACCTTTGAACGTGGTTGTATAACCCTTGATCACGGCAGTACGACTCATGAGCATGATAGTGCGATGCTTTTAGCGCGACGGTGAGACCCATTGGTATGATGACCTGACTTTTGACAAGTCCACTAAAGGTCAGGTCAGAGGTCAAGGATATTGTATCTAGGAGTGCTAACTGATGACCAGTGTTCATATCGTCGAACTCAAGGGTCGCACCGTCGTGCTCAAGGGTCGCACCGTCGTGCTCAAGGGTCGTGCCGTCGTGCTCAAAGGTCGTACCGTCGTGCTCAAGGGTACTACCGTCGTGCTCAAGGGTCGTACCGTCGAGCTCAAGGGTCGTACCGTCGTGCTCAAGGGTCGTACCGTCGTGCTCAAGGGTCGTACCGTCGTGCTAAAGGGCCGTACCGTCGAGCTCAAGGGTCGTATCGTCGTGCTCAAGGGTCGTACCGTCGTGATTAAGGGACGTACCGTCGAGCTGAAGGGTCATAGTGTCGTGGTCAAGGGTCGTACCGTCGTGTTCTAAAGCATGAGAGAGATAAGAGCTTCTACACCCTGGTCGTGGGGAGGAGAGAGGGAGGGAAGGTACCGGTGACGTCAGAGAAGCTGTGAGGAGAACAAAGAGGGTATGGCGCTGGTGACGTCAGGGGAGCTGTGGAAAGATGCTGGTGACGTCATGAGGACTTTAGCGGTGATACAGGAAGCAAGGCGTTGGTGACGTCATGGGAGCTGTGGGGAGGATAAAGGTGGCAAATACGCAAGTGACATAAGGGCTCTGCTTAGGATGAGTGTGTGTGTGTGTGTGTGTGTGTGTGTGTGTGTGTGTGTGTGTGTGTGTGTGTGTGTGTGTGTGTGGTGTGTGTGTGGTGTGTGTGTGTGTGTGTGTGTGTGTGGGCAGGCGCGTGCTGCTGCTCCCACCTGCAGACGCAGGAGACACGATGGGACTTATCTGGTTATTACGTCAACTTGTCGTGTATTCTAGTAATGCTCCTTACTTTGCTCTCTCTCTCTCTCTCTCTCTCTCTCTCTCTCTCTCTCTCTCTCTCTCTCTCTCTCTCTCTCTCTCTCTCTCTCTCTCTCTCTCGATGGTATTACAGTTGAATTTCGTAAGAAAGGGGAGTGGAGGGCGACTGTGCCATGGATTGCTTATCAATGCTTTTCATTATACGTATGGATCATGATGAGGTGATTTTGTATTGTCGTCGTGTATGTACAGTGCCATTGTATAGAGATGAAGGGGACAAACTTAAGTTTTTGAACTACAAAGGTAGTTTGTTTCGTGAACCTGGCAAGTTTAGTGGGATAGTGGTAAACGAGCGGGCGAACGTATGTACACAACTTCAGATTGGGGAGAAACAATTAGGTTTCAGTAGTGGGAGACGACATGTGGATCAGATGTTTGCTCGAAGAATGTATGTGAGAAGTACGGAGGGAAACAATGAATTTCCATGCACCATACAGGGACATGGAGAAAGCATATGATAGGGTTGATAGAGATGCCTTGTGGAAGGTCTGTAGAATATATTGTGTGCGAGTATGAAGAGAGAAGAGTGAGTGGTTCCAGATGAAGGTAGGTCTGTGGCAGGGGTGTGCGATGCCAACATGGCTGTTCAATTTGTTCATGGATGGGGTGGTGAAGGAGGGATATGTAAGGATTTTGGAGAGAGGAGTGAGTATGCAGTCTGCAGTAGGTGACGTAGGCTTTGAAAGTGAGTCAATTATTGTTTCCACATGACACACCACTGATTCGAGTGAGAAAGTGCTTAAGTTGGTGACTGAGAGTGGAAATGTGTCAAAGGAGGAAAGTGAAGATAAATATGAGTAAAATCAATATTATTAGACAGAGGAACATGTTAGTCGTGACATGAGTATGAAAAGAGAACATTTAGAAGTGAAGTTTTTTAGATACCTGGGAGTAGACACGGCAACAGAAGCAAATCACAGGTTGGGTGATGAGGCTTGGGTCTTGGCAGTATTGAGGAATGTGTGGAAAGAGAAGTCGTTACCTTGACGGACGTAAATGAGTATGTTTGAAGATATAGAAGTCCCAGAAATGTTGTGTTGATGTGCGGCATGGGGTACAGATATAGACGTGTGCATTTGCGGGAGATTGAATGATTAAGGACATTAAGTGTTGTGAGGGGGTTTGATAGTAATTAATAAAAAGACTAGGAGAGGTGGTAACAAGAAGAGTGCGGTTGAGAGAGCTAAAGAGGGTGTGCTGAAATTGTTTGGTAATGGAGAGAATGAGTGAAAACGAGATTGACAAAGAGGATACATGTGTCAGTACTGGAAGGGATCAAGAAGAAGTGCGAGACCAAATTGGAGATGGAAAGATGGAGAGAAAATGATTTTGAGTGAACGAGACCTGAACGTGCCGGAGGTTCACGTGGGAGACGTGCAAGGGAAAAAGTGAATTGGAACGATGTGATGTACAGGGAGCAAGGTGCTGTCAGTGGGCGAGTTACTATCAGTGGGCTGAACCAGAGCAAGTGAAGTGGCCGGGAGAAATTATGGAAAAGATCGAGCCTCAATTGAAATATAGAGGGTTTAATGAAAGGGAAAGAGAAGATACAAAGAAAAGTATATATAAAATTTTTGGGAAGTGAAACACCTGTCTTTTAAAATGTACCAGGTCTTAGTACTTGTGAAAGAGGGTAGAGAGTTCCAAAGCTTGAGGTGTAGGGAGAGAAACAGTTATCAAAAGGGCCCACCCTTGAGGTGCCAGCGGCCACACAGTAATCATTTGACGCACCAGCTTGCCGAGTATTGTGTGGTGCAGCTAGCAGTGGAAGTAGGCTGCAACAGGCTGTAGTAAGGAGGGAGACAGAGAGCGCGTGTGTGTGTGTGTGTGTGTGTGTGTGTGTGTGTGTGTGTGTGTGTATGTGTGTGTAAACTTTAGGCTGACCTCAGTCACTTCTTGCGTAAACATGAATTTGTTATTGTCGTATCCGGGCAGGAGTGAGATCTATTTATAGGATAAACATTCTTGTCTAAGTCTGTCCAATTATACACGATAGGGTAGTAGGATTCCCTGGTATAAGAGGATATCTTACTAGGGATCCAGTGACTAGGAAGTAAGAATTTAGTGCAGTCAATAACACACTGTAATCAGGAAGAGAATCGAGGTGTCAATAACAGTACAGCCATTGTTGCCTGGATTACGACTCATTATAGCCCATGATCCTCCCACGCCTCAATCATGTGTCGAGAGTTTTACCTGTTAAAGATATTCTCTTATAATTGTCCGACCGCGTGCAAAACATTTAGTCGTCAGTAAAAAATTGTTTAATCGTGAGTTTCATATCAAATTGTAAGAATACTAGAATTGACGTAGTGTCTAAGGTCTTTCATATTTTGTATCAAGACCTCTGTTGTTAGATTTAGATATTAGATGTCAGAATATCTTTGGCCTTACCCCAACCTGGCTTGCAGTAACGCGAGTGTTCACGGTGAAGGTGGCAGTCCTGCAGCTGCACCTGGTAGGGTCATTCAGCGTCTTGATTAAGGGGCTTTACTGAAGCCACGACCTATAGGCCCCCATGGCACTCTTGATTGATCACCAACACCACTAGCTAACTGTCAGTGTTTCCTGTGTGTTATTTCTTTGTATTTCTGGTTCTCTTTTCTTATTTTCTTATACCTCTCTCTCTCTCTCTCTCTCTCTCTCTCTCTCTCTCTCTCTCTCTCTCTCTCTCTCTCTCTCTCTCTCTCTCTCTCTCTCTCTCTCTCTCTCTCTCTCGTTCTATATATATATATATATATATATATATATATATATATATATATATATATATATATATATATATGTATATATATATTCCTCCATACATATTCTCCATTTCCCACATCAGCGAGGTAGCGTCAAGAAGAGATGACTGAGCTTTAGAGGGAAACATCCTTACTTGGATCCCTTTTCCGTTCCTTCCTTTGGAGTGGTGAAACAGGAGGGGGAGGCTTTCAGCCTCCTACTCCCTTCCCTTTTAATCGCCTTCTACGACGCGCAGGGAAATACGTGGGAAGTATTCTTTCTCCCCTATCACCAGGGATGATGTGTATATATATATATATATATATATATATATATATATATATATATATATATATATATATACACTTTGTAACAGATGTGGGGAACGAAGAAATAACAACGTAAGATTCTCCTGTCAGAGTCCAAATGTTTACAAGATTTGATTCGATAATCAAAGTTTCGTGTTGAATGTGCAGTCAAATGGGAAGTCTACAGATAATGAAATGGATGATTGTTAACTTACGAAAATAGAGATAATTGAAAATGTTTGTCAACCTGGGAAGTTTCTCAGATTATCATAATTTAGATTTCAAAATCATTGTACATTAGCCACCTTGGTCTTTTTTTTAAGGCTAACTGTTCCTCCAGCCCACTCGGCCCTCTCCAAGGCGTGCCATTCCTCCAGCCCACTGGGCCCTCTCCAAGGCGTACCATTCCTCCAGCCCACTCGGCCCTCTCCAAGCTGTGCCATTCCTCCAGCCCACTCGGCCCTCTCCAAGGCCAGCCATTTCTCCAGTTCATTTGGCTCCTTCCAAAGCCAACCATTCCTCCAGCCCACTCGGCCTTCTCAAAAGCCAGCCATTCCTCCAGCTAATTCAGCCCTCTCCATGGGTAACCATTCCTCCAGCCCACTCGGCCCTCTCCAAGGCCAGCTCTCCCAGCCCTCACCAAGGCCAGCCAGGCCCGCCCCGTCCCATCAGTTCCTACAGCAAAAATTCCATTTTTCCCCTGCCAGACCCACTGGTGGTCGGCGCTCCCGGGATATTTGTGGGAATATGTGTAATGGATCTTACAACCGAAGTCAGCGTGGGAGGGGAGGAGAGTGAGAGCGGAAAGGGAGAGGGAGGGAGCGTGGGAAAATAATGAGAAATTAACTGTGAGAGAGGCGAGCAGAAAAAGATTCGCGCCTGCACACAGGCAAATAAGTAGACAGAGAGAAGAAGAGAAGAGAAAAAGGTAGGGGTGAAAATGACAGAATTAGAAATTGCGTAAGTGAAAAAGCGCAAATAAAAGCAAATATGGATAGATAGATAGATAGATAGATGTATGGACAAAGAGAGAGAGAGACTTAAAAGATGCAAATCTTGGTCTAACTTGGAGAAATGTCGGCCGCGACTTTGTGCCTTACAATGCCCCGTATCCAGAGCACCAGCCTGTGCGCTGTGGCAACCACAGCCTGCAGGAAAGTGTGTGTGTGTGTGTGTGTGTGTGTGTGTGTGTGTGTGTGTGTGTACGAGGAAAATGGTGGCTTTCTTTAGAGTGAGAAGTTCCTTGACGTGATGATACTCTTTACCGTCTTATGACGATGATGATACAGCTTTGTAAATGTTAGTACCCAACTCTGCTTTCCTCTTCATCCTGTCTTATCAGAATTATATCAGTTTGTTAAAACTTTTGCCCACAAGTCCGTTGCTCCTGTCTGGTTCAGACGAGACTGGCTAGACTGGACGAGACTCGCTCTGACGTCGAGTTCAGACCAGACTGTCAGAATCCCTGAGGTCGATTTCAAGACTAGACTGGTAACATTTCTGAAGTCGAGTATAGTCTAGACTACATCAGAAACCTGAACTTCATAGCAAAAGGATGATTTCACTTGTCCTTTCAGCCTCTGCTAGAATGAAATTCACAAGAGAATTGTGTACTGCGGGAGAGTTCGAAGAGATTGAAATAAAACCGTTTTGTAAGTCCGTCTTACCTTTTCACTAACTTGATATCATGTGGGTCTCTCTCTCTCTCTCTCTCTCTCTCTCTCTCTCTCTCTCTCTCTCTCTCTCTCTCTCTCTCTCTCTCTGAGCTTTAAAGTCGTGATCCCAAGAGCTCGCTTGTGACCCTGCCCGTCACCCTGTACAGTAGGTTGATAACCATAATGGCACATAATTTCCCGACAGGAGAGCCACACACACACTTTACACCTTGGTCCACCCTCAGGTATACATATACTGACGGATCCTTTTGGACGGAAAGTTTTTGCATTGTGCGTCACGTGTATTTTGAGAATCGCATCGTATATGTATATGTTTTTTGACGCTACAGAAAAGAAAACGATGCAAAAAAAAAAAAAAAGAAATACAGATAGAGCCGAATATATATATTATACTTGATCGCCATTTCCCGCGTCAGCGAGGTAGCGCCAGGAAACTGACGAAGAATGGCAGGTGGTAAGCAGGCTCCGAGGAGTGAGGTACTGCTAGGTGGGTGTTGAGAGCCAGCACCACGCTGGCTGTCACGTTTCCCCTCAGTGGCCTGGGTCGCTGTCTTGCCCCTGTCCCTTATGTTCGCCATAGCTGTTGAAACTACCTCCATAAACACAAACTTTCTCTCCCTCCTCTCACGTTAAGTAATGGGTTTCTTTTTCCTAAACCTCATATTTCCTTTAAACCTAGGTAGAGAGGAGTAAGAAAATTATTCCTGTATCCCCTTCGAGGGCTGGAAAACCCCTATTACCCTCCTTGTGTGATCACATTCTGGAAACAGGAACAGAAGAAGAAGCCAGGTAGTAGTATCGTGAGTGGCTGAGGCACTTTGTGAGAGAAGCGGACGTTAAAGTACAATCGTGGCTGCTTTGTGGCGAACACGGGTGGTTGGGTTGATGGAAAAGTCCTACAGCCCGTTGGAGCTCTGGTCGCCAACTGGTTGCTGCGTAGATGGAACGTATCGCCATCTTCTGGAGTTTACCACCATCTTCTGAAGTGTACCACCTTCTGAAAAGTACCACCATCTTCTGGAGTGTACCACCATCTTCTGGAGTGTACCACCATCTGGAAAGTACCGCCATCTTCTGGAGTGTACCACCATCTGGAGTGTACCACCATCATCTAGACTGTACCACCATCTAGAGTGTACCACCATCTTCTAGAGTGTAGCACCATCTTCTGAAGTGTAGCACCATCTGGAGTGTACCTCCATTTGAAGTGTACCACCATCTTCTGCAGTGTACCACCATCTGATGTGTACCACCATCTTCTGCAGTGTACCACCATCTTCTGGAGTGTGCCACCATCTTCTGGAGTGTACCACGATCTTCTGGAGTGTGCCACCATCTTCTGGAGTGTACCACCATCTTCTGGAGTGTGCCACCATCTTCTGGAGTGTACCACCATCTTCTGGAGTGTACCACCATCTTCTGGAGTGTGCCACCATCTTCTGGAGTGTGCCACCATCTTCTGGAGTGTACCACCATCTTCTGGAGTGTGCCACCATCTTCTGGAGTGTACCACCATCTTCTGGAGTGTACCACCATCTTCTGGAGTGTGCCACCATCTTCTGGAGTGTGCCACCATCTTCTGGAGTGTGCCACCATCTTCTGGAGTGTACCACCATCTTCTGGAGTGTACCACCATCTTCTCCGGTATTTTGTAGGTTGAATTATAAGTCGTATGTCATGAGTAAGGAGAACTTCAGTAACATGAAGACTCTTGATGTTTCTTACATGTTTAATTATTTTTGTTGAGTCTAATGTCTACTGTCCTGTCTGGCTGGTCCCATTTTGGTGTTTTATGTGCAATTTGGATGTCCCTTGTTGGAGATGTGTACTGAAATATCTGCGGAAGGGCAGTGGTGGTGGTGGCTTCCACGTACTTTATGTCATTGAGAAGTTTACAACCTCTTTCACGGGTGAAATGATAAATAACATTCGAGTTCTTGAGGGCATTTATCCTGGTTCCACTGGAGTATATGTGGTCCGTGGCGGAATTCTTAGGCTTCATGTTTCCGTAGTGAATGACAAGTCTGAGTTGGTCGTGGAATTTTTTGCTCTCTGCGTTGCTGATGAAGTTACGAAACATTCCTTGTCTGTCTTGTAAGCTGAGGAAATCTGGTTGCAACAAGATGTCTTGTGTCGTTCCTGTACGACTGTTCATTCAAGACGACTTGATGCAAGTCCTACATCCTGTTGGAGCTCATGGGCTTACAGAACGACCAGCTGTGGAGAGCCTTTTCACCAATGTCCTTGTTAAATCTGCCGTCAAAATTATCTGTCTTTAGTCACCCAGAACTTCAAAATCGTTCACCTTCACTTGAACCATCACAGAGAACCTTCTCTGTCCCCGTACTACCAAGCTCCTCTACCTGTACATGGAAGGTTCTCTGATCCTCCAGCAGAAAAAAAAAGGAGCGATAGGTCACCCATTAAGCCCAACTTTCGCTTATTTTGTTTGATCTTGAAATCAATATTCTTCAACATCCTTCCTTCCTAAAATCATCTGTTTCCGTCCTAATCGTTTCAAGGAGGCTGTAGAGATCAAATCAGATAATAGGATTTATTCATAAAGTCACCTACAAGAAGCTCAGCCACTTTCTGTCCAAGACTCTCTTGTTGACGGGAGTTCCAGGCGGTACACCACCTCTGTCTACAAACGACCCACAGATATTGGATGTTGCCTGAGTGGCACTGCCGGACGTCCTCAGAGCTACGAGAATGGCGGCATCAAAGTCGTCTTCCACTGTCCTTATAGGACTTCCTTTAACAGGGACTTTATAACGAAACCGCACGCTTGGAGGGGGGTCTTCGGTGAATTCTCCCACCCAGAAATAGACAAACAAATTCTCCTCTTGCTAGAAATTAATAAAACCTACAGTAAAGCAAAAAAAAAACTTCACAGTAGCAACAAAGAAGACCGTTTCTTGTAACCGGACGTCCTGAGCCAACATGATAAAAGACGGCATATTCCACATCACCATCTCCAGCAACACCAAGTCCACACAGCTCAGCGACCATTTCAGACTCGTAATCTACTAAAAGAACATGAAAATGAAGAATCACAGGCCCTGCAACCTCAGCCAGAACTAGAATTCCCTCCAGAGCTCTCGTGGACTTTATGTATTCACGTACTGAAATATGTGGGAGCCACAGTCACCATCTACTCCAGCCAAATCCACTTCCAACAACGCCCAACAAAGTCACACACGATAATACAACACAGGAGCAGCATTACGAGACACCAGATGGTAGGTTCAATAAAAACAGTCAAGCATGGTAGAGAAGCGCATCATGAGTCTTTGTGAGACAGAAATTCTTCTTGTTTACAACATATGACCTACGGTTACCATACAGATCCCCGGACGAGATCGAACCCATGAACTCTTCAACAACCAAACCAATCAGACACCAGAACTTCAACAGAATGATGGACACTCCATGTACTTAAGCAGCCTGCCTTCCTCACACTCCTACTGGAGAGCCACATTACACCCTTTTAAGTTCTCTTCCTCCATACTGCTATTAGCCGACGCCGATGCTATTCTTGCTTCGTTTTCTCTCGCCTCCTGCTATTAGCCAGATGCGATACTAGCGTCCTCTTCTCTCACATACCACAACTGACCAGCCACGATATTACTAAGTCCACTTACCTCCCACTCACCTTCTGCCTTCTGATCCGGAATTACTGCCGAAGATGCTCTCGTGATGAAAGATCGAGACGTTGAGACAGATCTAAAGCAAACCCAGAGTATAGACTTCCTTTAAAACAACAGTAACGTCTAGAAGAACTGCTCTCATCCTATAGAAATATACGTATGACCTTAACGCAATCGATGTGGAATTTCAAGATATATGATATGCAACTTGCAGCAACAAAACAAAGCGTGGGGGGCCTTTTTGTGCTGCGAAAAACTCGTGACTAAAGTATTGACTAGGTGGGCTAGGGTAGGCGAGCCGGGCGCCCCCCCCCCCCCCCCCCCACCCCAACTCCTAACGATTTCTCGGGTCGGTATCGTTTTCTATAGCATGCGTACGTCAGCCGTGAATGCCAATACACCCAGTCCTCCTTGGTAATGGTGAGGGGAGGAGGGGTGGGGGGGATGAGAGCTAGGAGCAGGTGTGGCGGCGATAGGATAAAGGGAAATGGTAAGGGTTACTGGGTGTATGGAGGTGTTCTTGGCCTGTTACATAGAGGTGGCGTTGACGTGGGGGAATGGAATGAGGTTGATAGGAGAGAGTGAGGACCATGTGTGTGTGTGTGTGTGTGTGTGTGTGTGTGTGGCTTGGGAAGCGGGAGAAGAAAATCAGCACGTCGGTACGACCCTTGAGCACGACAGTACGGCTTGTAGGTGTGGTGCCCTTGTTCATTGACCTAACCCTTGAGAGTCTAGGTCATACTCCATGCCGTCATATTCAAGGGTCGTGGCGTCGTGCTGAAAATTAGATTGGGAGTGCTAGGGGAAGTGTATTCAATCCATTATGCCAATAACATATGTTTTTTAATTGTGGGTTTGTGTAAGAGTGTGGTAAGGACGTGGGTAGAAGGACGAGCAGTGCTTGTTACCTACGATATTGATGAGAGGGTGGTGGTGAGGGGGGAATGTTTTCAAGGTGGTAATGAGTCCAGTGTTGGTGAAAGTTCTTCTGAGTGTACACACACACACACACACACACACACACACACACACACACACACACACATTAGATACGTTGTATGCACAACTTTTCTTTATCATTACATTATTGTTACAGTCACCTGTGGGTTTATGTAAGCGTTGATAGTTCCATATTTTTTATGTTTCTTTTTAAGTTAACATTGTCTCGGTACCCAAATGGTCATCGAACCCTCAAGTCTTCTTCCCTCGTTTCGTATCGTCATGCCGGCAGCAATCTTTGTGATCATCGCGAATAAGATTAAATAAACAAGCAGCTCATTTTTGAGCCAGTTCACGCAGTGCTTGAAATTAGAAGCAGAGCAACAAGGAGACAAACTATAGAGAAACTGATCAACGACCCTGAGAAGTCAGTTTTAGAATAGCTGATGCCATGACTTCATCAAGTGCGTCTTTGCAATATCCTGTACTGGTGGATTATAGTCCTTGAACACGTTGGTACGACCCCCAGCTGGGTATGATGCCTCCACAGTACCCAAGGGTCGTTCCGTCCAGTTTGAATGGTCGTACCGTCCTACTTAATGACTTCAAGTTGAACGACATCATCGTATGTTGGAATTCTTCGTATTACTGTAATCAAACTACATTTTCCAGTGTCACCCATCATGTTACTTCAGGTGGTTCCTCTCTTAGGTTTGGCGTCCTAAAAACTGAAAATGGATAATTTAACGTCTGCTCCTGCGTCGTATGGGCTGTTAACATACACAACCTTTTCTTAACCCACGTCTACAAATAATTTTCCTCAGGGTCTCCACCGTGATTCTCTTCTCTCAGTAACCGACGTGGCGCAGGGAAAATATGCCTCAGTCAAAGGCCATCTTGGTTTAAGGGAAAATGGGATAAGAAAAAGAATGAAGGAATTAACCAGAGCT
>NC_092227.1:51423004-51455504 GCF_036320965.1 Panulirus ornatus | reverse complement strand
GTTTTTGTTTGAAGGCACAAGACTCGCATCCTTACAATATTGCCAGGACTACTGTACATTCATACATAACCATCTTTGCCCTAACAGACAATGACCATGGCCTTCCGCACGCTCCTTACAAGAGAAGTGTGTAATATGCAGAACGTGGGATGTGGGAGTTTGAGAATCGGTAGTGAGTGAAGGGATGAGGAAATTAAGTTGCTGTTGAAATGGAAAAGCGAAGTGTATGAATACTATCTGCCGGGAAGGAGTGTGGGTGATTGGGAGATGTACAAGAAAATTCGGTGGGAGGTAAAGACGAAGGCTGAAAAAGAGGATAAATGGGTGACTTGAGTGAGGGATATCATCAAATTTTAGGGAAAACGAGGCTGTGTCTTGGAAGGAGGTGCATAGTGCGAGATGAGCGAGAGAACAAATACATGGGTCAGTAAGGGAAACATGGGAAATGGAAACAGACGTGTAAAATGTGAAGAAAAGAGGCAATGGAGTAAGTTCACTTGAGGACTGTTCATTGTCGTAGATGACTATGTGGTAGACTGTGTCGTAGATAGCTGTGTGGTAGACACAGAGTGTTAGAGAGACATAAGGAGCGAGGTGGTCTTGGCAGATGATTTCGTGAAAAGAGAAGAAGTGTTGAGAGCCTTGCGTGAGATGAAGTGTGGCGAAGAGGCTGGAAAGAGGGTGACAACGTTTCCTCTACCACTCCTGAAACCACATCATACCTCCACAGTCTGCTGCTCTGTGCATGCCACCACCTTCTCAATCACCCCACTTTCGTAAAACATATTAAGTATACTAAACAAGCTCATACCAGTGCAATGCAAACACTCGCCTTAATGCAGTGACACTATACAGGCATTCCTTAAATCCTCAGGCACCTCACCACGATCCATACATGCATTGAAAATATCAGTTTTGGTTTTATTTCACTAATGATTTATCTAACGTGGGTTAAAATGACATTTTTATTTAGTTTATACTAACCAAACATGACTCAGGCTAACCTAGGATCGCAAGAGCCTCAGTATATTCAGCCAGGGTAGGGTAGGTTAGGTTTGATTACATTAATTTATATGTATTTCCATTTTCACACCTTTGTGGATAAATGCTTTTTGCATATGCAGTTTTTTTTTTTTTTAATGTAGTAGATAAATGATATCACCCAAATTCGGGCTGTTTGGCAAAAGGTCATATATCTGTTAAACCTAGCCAGTAATATTGACTTGATAGATACCACACTGTACACACACACACACACACACACACACACACACACACACACACACACACGATTAGATAAACAAGCAGTGATGATAACACACAACTTAAAAATAGGTGTCAATACGAATATTACGAAGCAGGAAGTAACCTAAAGGCATTAATGTGTTGAGAGAGACGTGGTGGGAGACGACATCGTCCCTAACGTATCGTCAGAGTCTTATATTAGGAGAACAGTGAGCGAGACAGACCAAATATATGGATAGAAAAGTGTTCAGGGAACTGTTCATATCCTGCTTGAGGCCGAAATTAGACGATGCTTCTCAGGTTTGGCCACCGCACTTTTAGAGAAGCGCAAAGAACTGATAGAGAAGTTCCAGAGGAGGGCAACAAAGATGATATCAGAATTGAGAGAGGCGAGTTACAAGGAAACACTGGAGGCCTTTGAATTATCCCTCATGGAAGACGTAGAAGTAGGGAGTGATCTGATCACAAAGTTGTAGGTTGTAAACCAGTTTTATGACGTAGACGGTAAACATTTCGACGGATGCAAATTAGAGCAAGCAGAGGCCATAACATCAGATTAAACAAGAACCATTTTAGAAAAGGTTTAACGAGAGACGTTTATAGCACAGAAGTAAGAGGAAGAAAGTGATAAACGAAGTTATTAGACCAAGGATATTAACAGCCGTTCAAAAGTTCTACGATAGTAGAGAAAGTTCGAGAGATGGGGTCCCACGAGTGTAGAACACCCTCCACGTAATTACAAATTAGAAGTTACACACACACACACACACACACACACACACACACACACACACACACACACACACTGGTTTAGACTGGTGCGTGTGTGTGTGTGTGCATACACGTATAGAAATGAAGACAGGATACATATATACATGGTTAAGAGACGGGGTTACACCAGCATAAAACATTTTCTTCGTAACACAACAAATGATAATCATAAATGGTAATCACGTGCACACACACACACACACACACACACACACACACACACACACACACACACACACACACACACACACACACACACTTGGAACGGTGCTCTCGAAACTGAAAAATCCTCGGAAACTGAACTAAAATGTCCTACAGGAAATAAGGGAAATAATAACTCAAAATCTTCCCCAAAATCTTGTTTTCCATAACCAGTATTGAGTGTATTTCATGCTACTGTTGTGCAGTGGTATCGGATTTTACCTTAGGTTACGCTAACCTTAACCTCGTTTTCTGTGAATGTTTGATTGATCACAAAGGAAGACTGTCTCAGGACCGTAATATTTCTTCCCTTCCAACACTTCATGTTTTCCCGAGTTTTCTGTCTGTCTGTAACTTTTCTCATTCTTTCTATGTCTGTCTGTCTGTCTCTGTCTTCATCTACGATCTGTTCTCTTCGTCTGTCTAAGACGTAGCTTATGGTGATGACTGTTCAACAAGTCTCAGTAATGTTCGAATGACGCGAACGTAAATATGTTGTATATGGGTCGTGATTGTCTTCATCATTATCACCTGGGGTAATTACGTAGTTATTTTCATATAATTAGATCTAGAGGGAGTTGGTTGTTCTACGGGAGTAAGATGGTATAACGTATATGCAAGATATATCTGTAGAATACTAGGTATGTGCTTTTGTGCTTACTGAAGTTGTGTATTTATAGAGCTGAGAAGTAATTGGAGTGATGGCGTTAATGGAAAGGATTAGTATGATATCATCACAGTGGCAGAGAGGCACGAAGGTCTATGTGTAAAAATGTTTTTTATATTGCCAACTGCTCTCACGGCTGGCCAGTTCGACCTGCATGTAAAAACATGGAACGTTTAATTGCATTCCAAAGCAATGAATAAATGGTGAACTGAACAAATATATGCAGCTGTTTTGCAGATTCCGAACGCCAATTTTTTTTTCTTTTTGCAGATTGAAAAGCACCAATTTCCTTCCAAACACACACTCGGAGGGTATAGAGGCAAGGCAGTTTAGGAACCAGACATAACCACTTACCCTCTGGTTTATGACAAGAGGCCCTTGGTGTAAAGAAGACTGGTGTGTGTACGTTTGTGTGTGTGTGTGTGTGTGTGTGTGTGTGTGTGTGTGTGTGTGTGTGTGTGTGTGTGTGTGATTACTACCTCGATTTTTGATTGTGTTACGGAGAGAGTGCTACACTGGTGTTGCCCCGTCCCTTAACCTTGTCTATATGTAGCATGTCCGGACTCATGTGTATATATGCACTCATACACACACACACACCCCAGCCTGAACCATGTACTCGTTTATCGACCATCCTTGAAGAGGGAGGAACACCTGGGTGTTCTGAGTTCTATTCCTTGGTGTAGGACGAGTCCTACGCCAGGGATTAGAACCCATACCTGTCGCACTTTAGGCGCATCCTGTGTGTGTGTGTGTGTGTGTGTGTGTGTGTGTGTGTGTGTGTGTGTGTGTGTTTTGAATATCTTCCTCAGTCTTCAGGGTTTTAAGACTTCACTGGGTAGCGCGTCGTTCACACCAGGATACGAATCCTGTAGACACATTTTTGGTGGACTTGTGAGGCTGTTGGACCCTGTGTGCCCTGCTCAGTGTGGAAGCACGCCTCACCCAACTCCAGAACCGCACTCAGACACAGTTAGGTCAACGTGTATGGGTGGGTGGACGGGCGTCCCCCGCCACAGGACTTAGCTGACTGTGGCCAGCTCTAGCAGATGTTCGGTAAAGGAATCACTCATACCTAGACATCAGGACTTGATAAGACACAGTGTATATAAAAGTAATAATTTGGCTTATAGGCAAACCCTCCCTCACTGCCCAAGCACAGCCCCCGGGAACACTAAAGCTAGGCCCGAAAAATGGTGTGTGTGTGTGTGTGTGTGTGTGTGTGTGTGTGTGTGTCGGGACACCTCACACCCTAGGGGGCTCGTGAGGGTGTCGGGCCAGTGACGTAAGAGCAAGACACAGGGGAAAATCGTTACCAACTCAACCAATTACTTGAATATTACATGATTCTTACCCTTTTTTTTTTTTTTTTGACTCTCTCTACCGAGGTCGAGTTGGTAACACTCGCTGGCTGAGGATTATGGTGCAATTTGTGTGTAAGAAAATGATTAAGGTGTACGGGGTTATGTGATGAGTATGGTACAGTGTTTTTAGGCGATTATGGTGCAGGAGGCCTGTTGCGCGTTATGGCAACACTTGGGGTCGTGAGTTCTGCCACAGCATATGGGGTAGGTTATGGTGCAGTGTGTGTGTGTGTGTGTGTGTGTGTGTGTGTTACGAGTTATGGTGCAAGGTATAGGGATGATTTGATATCTTCTGTTAGTGACGATTATGGTGCAATGTCAGTTGAGGATTATGGTGCAGTTTGTGGCAATATCTGTGGTGCAGTGTGTATGTGTGTGTGTGTGTGTGTGTGTGTGGGTTGTGAGCTCTGTGGTTGTGATGTTGGTACTGTGTTTCGTCATGAATCATGGGGGGGTGGGAATGGGAGGAAGACTTGGTGAACTGAGGGACGAAGACGATCATGGTGCAGCGCGGATGTATGTGTGGTGGTTATGGCACGGCGTATGCTGGCTCCAGAAGTGAGTGTGGTATAGGTATGTCATTCTGTTAGGATTGTGATGAAATTGAAACCGTAATGGAATTGATAAGGTGATTAATGTGATGTAGTGTTGATGATTATGTTGCAGAAATATTGTCGTAACCCTCATCATGTAGTGCGGGTGGTGATGATGATGATGACTGATGAAATAACGTATCTTGAAGTCTTAAAGTGATACATAGAGTTTAGGGTTTGTGTGGGTGATTGATATTTGTAGTAATTATATGTGTATTCCGGGGAGAGAGTTTTACACTCGTGTTGCCCCATTTCTTAACCTAGTATCCATGTACTATGTGTTTACTGCTGTGTCTGTTTACACACACATTCATACACAACAGCCTTAGCCAAGTAGCCCATTGTCGATCAGCCTCAAGGGAAGGATGAGTTCTTGGGCTTGGTGTGGGTCGACTGTCGCTCCGAGGATTCGAACCCATGCGGACCCGACCAGCACGGGCCCGCGCTGACTCATGGCCACGAACACTAAACCCTACTCCACGGAGGCCCGTGTGTGTGTGTGTGTGTGTGTGTGTGTGTGTGTGTGTGTGTGTGATAAAGCTGATGAAATCAGCTAATTCGCCAATTATATTTACCCTACCTGTCCTGTTCGCTGTCTTACATTCTCATTTCCTTGCATATTTGTCATTCCAAAGATATTTATTCTTGTCTTCTTTTGTTTGTTACGTTTTCTTTTTTTTCTCTTGTATCTTTCAAACATGAGCGAGATAGTTTGCAGGACAGAGAGGGAAAAATCCTCGTGTGGCTCTTTCCATTGTTCCCTCTGTTGGAAAGTAATACAGGAAGGGAGGATTTCCAGCTCCCTGCTCCCGCCCGTATCAGTCGCTTCTTTCATTATTTCCTTCAGTGTTTATATTCATCCAAACTTCCATTTGCATATCCACAGACCTGTACTGTTTACCTGTTTACTGTTTATCGCCCTTGTTTGATCCCTTAAGCAGATTGCGAAAATATTTATTCAAAATCCGATTTCGGGGTCGGTTTCTTCCCCTTATTATCCCTCCACTGAAATTCTCGGATTACAGCAGTCTTGTGTGGGATTGTGTGTTGCGTTTGCAAATCATATCGTAAATTTAGGACATGTGTAATTTCTCTTTATCTTCTCCCCCTATCATTTCATCGTAACTCCATAAAGCGTTTGAGTGAGTTAGATCTTGTCGTAAATACAGGATACAAAGGAATACAAAATAAGGAGAATACAAAGGGATACAAAAGGAATTTCAGACAGCGACATACCAGTGGGTCCCTTCGAGGCTGTTTTGTGATAGTGGAAGATATCAGTCCGAAATATCTGTCCTCACATTGATTGTGAGGTGAGTGTGGAGCAGGACACACTCCACCTCGTACTCTGGGGTCAGTGTATTGTAGGAGACTCCACCTCGTACTCTGGGGTGAGTGTATTGTAGGAGACTCCACCTCGTACTCTGGGGTGAGTGTGCAGCAAGACACGCCAACTCGTACTCTGGGGTAAGTGTGCAGCAGGACACACTCCACCTCGTACTATGGGTTGTATGCAGCAGGACACACTTTACCTCGTACTCTGGGGTGAGTGAGCAGCAGGACACACTTTACCTCGTACTCTGGGGTGAGTGAGCAGCAGGACACTGCCTCGTACTCTCGGGTGAGTGTATTGTAGAACACACTCCAACTCGTACTCTGGGGTGAGTGTATTGTAGGACACACTTTACGTCGTATTCTGGGGTGAGTGTATTGTAGGACACACTCCAACTGGTACTCTGGGGTGAGTGTATTGTAGGACACACTCCACCTTGTACTCTGGGGTGAGTGTATTGTAGGACACACTTCCACCTCGTACTCTGGGGTGAGTGTATTACAGGACACACTCCACCTTGTACTGTGGGATGAGTGTATTGTAGGACACACTCCAACTCGTACTCTGGGATGAGTGTATTGTAGAACACACTCCAACTCGTACTCTGGGGTTAGTGTATTGTAGGACACACCATCTCGTACTCTCCTGCACCGGTCCCCACACACGGACGTGGGACGAAGCTTCGCCACGGTGCCAGTTTAGCGTTATAAGTCTATTTCGTTGGCAAGAGCAGCTGACCTGATTTACATTTCGAATGTTTTTGCAACACTTGATTTCATAAATCTGGGTTTGTTTTTCTTTTTAACCATCAGGGTTACTTTGAGGTTTCCGGGGCAATATGCTGCACTCAAGGCCTTTTTTTTCACACTTTTGATGGCCATTTGACCTTTGAATGGCCTTATTCCTGCTCTTAAGACCACAGTCAATGGGCACTAGAGGAAGTGCAGGTGCCATACTTAAATAATTACCTCCTACCTGATTTGAAAACAAAGCCATCAAATGTTACCTTCTACTTGCTCATCTCTAATTATTTTTATTGTTATAGATTCTTGTCTTCTGGGATCGCAGACAAAAATTGATGTACTTCATCAGAACTTAATTTTTTTTCGATTTGCTCCTTTCGACTTTATTTAGAGAATCATTTTACGTGTCTTTTCTTCTATTGTAAATGTCCATTAGAGTTTCTGAGCAATGTTTCCAATATTACTCTCTTTCTTCTGATTGAAGTCTTTTTGAACATTTGTGTTTCAGTTTTCCTCCTCATTTGATTCTTTTTTCATTTTTCACTATAGGGGAGAAAAAATACTTCCCACGTATTCCCTGCGTGTCGTAGAAGGTGACTAAAAAGGAGAGAGCGGGGGGCTGGAAATCCTCCCGTCTCGTTTTTTAATTTTCCAAAAGAAGAAACAGAGAAGGGGGCCAAGTGAGGATGTTCCCTCAAAGGTCCGGTCCTTTGTTCTTAACGCTACGTCGCTAACGCGGGAAATGGCGAATAGTATGAACACACACACACACACACACACACACACACACACACACACACACACACACACTCACACACACACACACACACACACACTAACACACACACACACACACACACACACACACACACACACACACATATATGTTTGAGGCTGCCTCCCAGTTTGCATCTGTGCACCAGTATGCCTGAGACTCCCTCCCAGTTTAATCATTTTCTCTTATTTTCTCCATAAAAATGGTTTTTTTTATAACTTTTTCTGCAATTATGAAATTCCCAGACGTAAAAGGTTAATTACTTACTCATCTTACATATTTCCTGGTTAATGTATATAGTCAAGATATGTCTTGTTCACACCAACAAAAGCAGTTGAACGTGATATGCCGTAAACGAGACATTTTATATATATATATATATATATATATATATATATATATATATATATATATATATATATATATATATATATATATATATATATATATTATATTATATTATATTATATAATATAATATTATATATTATTATATATATTATATATTATATTATTTTCTTTCTTTCAAACTATTCGCCATTTCCCGCGTTAGCGAGGTAGCATTAAGAACAGAGAACTGGGCCTTTGAGGGAATATCCTCACCTGGCCCCCTTCTCTGTTCCTTGTTTTGGAAAATTAAAAAAGAAAATAATGAGAGGGGAGGATTTCCAGCCCCCCGCTCCCTCCCCTTTTAGTCGCCTTCTACGACACGGGAATACGTGGGAAGTATTCTTTCTCCCCTATCCCCAGGGATATATTATATTATATATTATTATATATATTATACAGAGGAATACAGGGGACTTCAAACAGCAACAAACCCCTGGGTCTCTAAGCGGCTGTTTGTGGTGGCAGAAGACATCAGAAACATATTAATGTGGTAAAAGTTAGGTGGCATAAACATCCTTCAAAGAGAATAACTTACATGCTGTTTGTGTGACCAAGGCGCCACATGTTACGCAAGTCGTGGACCTGAAACGAAATATTCATCGTCTGTTCGTAAACGTATTTATGGTACCGCTTTGACCCATTCTGACTGTAAGATCATTTCATATGTTAGAGAAACTGTTGAAGAAAATGTATTTTACCTGGTTCGATGTCAAACGTTTCGTCCACGAGTTTGTGTCCATTACTACGAAGGAAACCAGACCAATCAAGTCTGAAGTTAGTAGCTCGTTAGAATAATCAAAGACTTTGATGATTTTGATAACTTGTGTTAGATCACCTCTTATCCTTCTCCTTTCTAGTGTAAGTAGATTTAAGTCGTTAAGTCGGTTCATAGGATGTGTTCCTCAACCAGGAGTCGTCTTGCTACCTCGACGGTGGTGCGTTCTCTCCACGGTGTATATGTCTTTGGAAATGTAGGGTGACCGAAAATGAATACAGTAATTAAGAAAGGGACGAATAAGTGATTTTAAACAGTAAGGATGATTTTCCTGGACTGAATTTCGATGGCCCTGTGTATGAATCTAAGAAATTTGTTCGCTCTTTTCACTGCGTCTGCGCACTGATTACTTGGTTTTAGGTCACCAGGGATTATTACGCCCAGGTCTCTTTCCGTATTTTCCTTTTGCTGTTCAGCATGATTTCTACTACAGCTTAACATTTCGTTCTTACTACGGTACCTAGATGTAAAAGTTTGGACTAAACTATATTAACATTTGATTGGCTACCTATGCGGCCTCTCAGCTCATCAGTTTGCCAACGTCAGTTTAAAGTTCATATCTAGACTTATTTCTCAGTTCGCTCAGTATCATCCACAATTTTTTGATATCTTACCATTCAGCACTTCATCAGGATCACCTATATAGATGTGAGAAAGCGAACCGGTTCCAAGACTGATCCTTGTGGCACTCCACTTATTACGTCTGACCATTCTGAGACTTGATCACTGATCACAATTCTTTGTTTACTGCCAGTCAACCAGTTTCGTATACACTGAAGTAGAACCTCATCACTTCCATGTGACTTAATGTTTTGAAGTGACCTTTGATGTGGAACCTTTTTTAGTGATTCTTGATAATCTAAATAGATGACATCGACTGCTTTACTTTCATTATATATGTTGATCATATCATCATGGAAATCAAGCAGATTTGTCAGACATGAACGATTTCGTCGACAACCCTGCTGAGAATCGTTTGATAAGTGGGTCTTCTCTAGATGGTTTACACTTCTCTTTCGAATGATGGTGTCCTTATATTTCCTTCTACAGAATTTAAACTAATTGGATGATAATATCCGGGCATTGACTTATGTACCATTTCTAGATTTCAGTGTTACATTGGTAAACTTCCTTTCCCTTGTAACTTTTCCCGTTCTAAGTAATTTGTTGAAAAGGGCAGTCAAGGGACTAACTTCCTCATTTTTCGACCCTTTCATTGTCCTCGGATAAAACTTTCCATTTTGTTTTTCCACTCGGTTTATTCCTGTCCTCTGTTTTCAGCCTTTATGTTACTGTGTTGCAGAACGTTCTCTCTTATCGTTAGAACTGAATTCGGAACATGGGTTGTGTCTTCGATCGTAAATACAAATGCAAAAATGTAATATATTTTTTCCAAGGCTTCGTTGTCTTGAACAAAGTCACCGTTTTCTGTAATTAATGAACTATTCGACAGGGTAATGACTCTCTTGTTTCTAACGTGACTATAAGACTCCTTACGGTTATATGTATATATATATATATATATATATATATATATATATATATATATATATATACATAGAGAGAGAGAGAGAGAGAGAGAGAGAGAGAGAGAGAGAGAGAGAGAGAGAGAGATTACTGCATTACACAATTGGACCAATGTCTCGCTCAGAACAGAATGTCCACATCACCATAGGTCTTCAAGCCACTCTTAACTAGAGCCAGACACGAATCCAGCCTACACCACTCACATTGTCTGGACGATCACTCCACCTTAACAAAACACCAAGTATTCTAGAGAATTCATACCATACACACACATGATATTCACACCCCCGCACTAGAAACATCATCGCAAAAGTAACACACAAAATTGACACCCTTAGAACACCAGTTGGTATCAGATATGGACAAGAATAAGACTCCCTGAGCATCATCCTTTACAAACAGTTCATCCACTCCTCTCTAAGCTACGGCTCACCTGCCTGGTCCTCCATCTTCTCGAAAGCAATTATATCAAAGCTACAAACCAGCCACAATAGAGCACTCGTGATGATCAGTGCCTGCCCAGCCACCACAGACACTCAACACCTTCACAGTGACACAAAGATCCTCCCAGTACAGTCCCATCTCAACATGCTCGGCGCTCTGTTCTTTGCAAGGGCACTAGAACCCTCCATTCCAAACCCCTGCATGACTAACAACTAACTCCCAATTAAGATAAAAAGTTTACCCCCTGCCTCTCACTTTACAAACCTCGACACACACACAGGTTCCCTTACCCAAACAGACATAACAGTGCAGAACATATACACGATTGAAGTACCTGACAAGCACTAAATGACTGTCCTCTCAAATCATTCTTAAACACCAGCTGAAACCACACTCCCTAGACATACACGAGTCACAGTTTCCCGTTTATGTACTGAACGACATCCATCCCTACAACAGTCAAGTTCCCGATTTAACACATCCCAAGACCCTTCATATCCACGATTCAGTCACCAAAATGTCCTACCCTCTCGACATGGATGATAGTCGACAAAGATGATAGATTTGATTTCAAGGACGTAGATGGCCTCTGTTACATGAGGTCTTCTTCAGTCTTTGAAATACTTTGCTATTTTAGTGTTGGTGGTGAGATGCTGTCGATCGGGAAGATGTTAGGACGTTCTCTCATATGTTCCTTTATTGATCAAACCTTGTTGAGGGAGCGTCATAACATCTCCCTGAATTGAATGCATCTCAACACCAATAACAGAATAGTAAACCATTGCAAAGACCAAACACTACAATATGTATTTTTTCTCTTTCGTCGGTTGATGATATATTAAAGGAATTCTTTCCTAGAACATCTGCAGCTTCAAGGCTGCGCTACTTCCAGTAGCAGGGAAGTGATGGACTCCCTCGGGGATTGTACGCCCAACGATACTGCCTCGGCAAAGGTGACTCTTTCGCGGTGTAACCTCATGCAAGTGGAGTCCGATATCACACACACACACACACACACACACACACACACACACATATATGTATTTGGCACCACCGTTCCACAAAAGTAACTCTTGGTGTCTGGACTACTTCAAAGCTGGTCGCCATATCAAGTACGTCACAGCGGCTTCACTTATGAAAGCCACAAACTTTACATTGAAGGTCCCCAAGGAGCAATTCTTTCTTCAGCCATCTTCAGTCTCTTCCTGCACTGCCTTCCATTACCTCCAGTAAACACAACCAGAAGGTTCCTCTTATACCCAGACGACCTCATAATCATATCACAACACCCTGGCACCACAGGAACAGCAACAAACATGCAGCATTATACAACACGGTTGGAACAATGGATCGACGAGAACAGAATGTTAGCATCTCCACAGAAGCGTTGTAAACTACGCCTTCCAGTCACCTTGTACAGACGACCACTCCCACTCAACAGTCTGGCATCAGATGCGTCAGACACATTACATTCATTTCCCACATCAAAACAACCAACACAAAAGCAACGCACGAACTAAATATCGTGAACACGTCGACTGACGTCAGATTTGAGAAAGGAAGAATCACTTTTGCATCTTCAGCAAACAAGTCATCCGCTCCACCCTTAACTACGCTTTGCTCGCCAGGTAGACCACCCTCTTAAAAAGCAGATTTAGCGGAGCCGCAAATCACAGAAAATAGAGTTCTCACTAGCTGCCTAGCGGCCACAAACACTCAACACCTAAACATTGAAACCAAGTTCCCCCAACACAGTCTCACCTCAACACGCTTGGCGCTCAACTCTTTGCAACCCCTGCCATCCAGACTGCTCCTTAACTAACCATCATCTCCCAAGAATATATTAAAAGCTTACTCCTGTCTCACACTTCAGCAGTCTCTACACATAGAGTGTCTCACTTCAGAATACCTTAATTCCTTTTGAAATCACCTGTCGAAAACAGTATTTCACTACAGAAAGCAATACTTTTTTTTTTTAACATCCCATGTAGGATACAATATATCTACTGAAAACGGAAGTCCCACCTCCAACTGCCTTAAACGCTATCCCACCAGATAAACAGACCCCTCCGTACACCCTGCTCCCCAGACGTGCTCCAATCACACTTTCCTGTCTACGCTCTAACATAACCCATCCCTAAACTACTACAAACACCGATTTACCAAGTCCCAGGACCCTTCATGCCTACCATCAACTACTACAGAGTAAAGATACTGAACGTTTACTGCTCAGTGCCCCGCACTCTCTGCACATTAGACACACACACAACATCACCACATTTTATGACAGATGTTACCATCCGGCGGACGTGTCCGGCTTTCTGAGCGCTGCGGAGGGCTCATAAAGACAGAAAGGACTTCTGTGGTAGGAAGTGTATATATATATATATATATATATATATATATATATATATATATATATATATATATATATATATATTGGAAAGGATCATGATTTTGCGCGTGATCAAGATATTCCTATGAGTCCACAGGGAAAATGAAACACGAAAACACTTTTCGTGTTTCATTTTCCGTGTGGACTCATAGGAATATATATATATATATATATATATATATATATATATATATATATATATATATATATATACATATATATATATATATATATAATAATTCGTTTGTGTCTCTAATTGCCGCAGGAACTCTTCTAAAAATAAAAAGTCCTGGTGTTACGCGAGATCTCTATCCAGGATTTCCAACAGCCCAAGGCAGCGTTACAGCGGGGAAATGTGAATTTCTTCGAAGTGAATATTTCCAGGATGAGACCGTACTCCCACTGATACAGCCTCGCCAGAGGTAACTTTCACTCAAAGTGTAACCTCGTGCAAGCGTAGTCCGATGACAATTCTCTGTCTCTCCGTCTATCTATCTGTCTGTCTGTCTGTCTGTCCATATATAGGTAGGTGTATGTGGACAGATAGACAGATACATATATATGGATTAATAGAAAATTTGTTGAAATCTGTGTGACGTGAGATTGCTTCGTTAAGGTAATGGACTGTGTTATATATACACTATTCATCAAGGTATTCTCATGCTAATGCCTCTATCCGACCCCAGCTTCCGTGGTCAGGTAGCCATCCCAACGCTTAGCACATTCTGGCACACTTCACCTCACACAATCTTGACAGACGACTCTCCTCTACCTGTCTAATCATTTGGCTATCCCTCCCGTCTCTCTGAGTTATGATAGTCGTTTGACCGCTCAAACACGACGGTACGACCCTTTAGTACGACGATACGACCCTTTAGCACGACGATATGACCCTTTAGCACGACGATATGACCCTTTAGCACGACGATATGACCCTTTAGCACGACGGCAAAACCCTTTAGTACGACGGCACAACCCTGTAGCACGACGTTACATCTCTTTAGTAAGACGGAAAGACCCTTTAACACGACGGCACAACCCTTTAGCACGACGGTACAACCCTTTAGCACGACGTTACAACCCTTTAGTACGACGGAAAGACCCTTTAACACGAAGGCACGACTCCATAGCACAACCGTGCGACCCTTCAGCACGACGGTACGACCACACGTCACTCACGACTCATGGGTTTTGATGGCGGGTTCAGTGACCTGGTCGTTAAGTTTAAGGTCAGGGAGGCCTTGGATGGTCTGTTTCGCCGTGCTCAGGTGCCGTGCCGTGCTCGAATGGTCTTTCGGTCGTGTTCATTGGTCGTACCTGGCGCCATGCTCAAGCGCTCACTCACGGCTGTGTGCAACCATTCACACACCACCATTGTGGACTGCAAGCTGTTGGCCAGGGGAAGCTGATGTACCCTGCAATGCAGATGTGAGTGTGTGTATTGAATAGATACTCCTGGTTAGTGGTAGGGTGTGTCAGTCATGTGCTACTGCTGCTGCTGGCATGAGCGATGGTCATGTACTTTTGCTGCTGGCATGAGCAATGGTCATGTGCTGCTGCTGTTGGCCTGGTCATGTGCTGGTGCTGCTGCTGCTGCTGGCATGAGCAATGGTTACAGACTACGCTGTTGACCTGAGCAATGGTCATGTGCTAACGCTCTGTACAGTCTGCTGTTCACGTAAGGACTGGGTCGTTCTGCAAGGTTACCTACCACCACTTACGACCAGAGCTTTACTATTTGGCAAGGCTGGCGCGTAGCTCTCACCACAGGACAGTCTAGAGTCGTGAATAACAGGTCTTGCAAGTTGTGTGTTTTGGAGTGTTATGTGCAGGTTAGACGTTGTGTGTGTGTTTGTGGAGTGAATGCCAGCAGGGCAATGTGTGGCTGATGCAGGGAGAAGAGACAGCGACCTGGGGCCAAAGACGTGAAACTTGATAGCGAATGAAGTGCTGGCTCACTACGCAGCCGTCGCTAACCAGGCGGGTAGTACTAATATCCCCCTGGTCGGTGGCTGCATACTACCGAGAGAGAGAGAGAGAGAGGAGAGAGAGAGAGAGAGAGAGAGAGAGAGAGAGAGAGAGAGAGAGAGAGAGAGAGAGAGAGAGAGAGACCCGTATGCTGAGAGCATCCGGCCGTCTACACCAGTGTAAGGTTTAATCCCTCATGCTCAGTTTAATCCAGGAATAAACATTTGAGCGTTTGCCTCACTTACCGTCTGTGTGTGTCAGCCCGCCCGCAGCGTCACTTCCACCGACCAAGTTAACGTGGAGGCGACGTTCTTTGGGCCCCCGGCTCCGTCCTCGTATGCTGTTAACGTCCGCTCATGGTACAGTGATCATGGCTGACATACGAGCCGCCGACGGCCCCAGCCAGAAGAAGAAGCTGTTAGCATGGCGTCACCAGCAATCGTAAATACCGAGACTTCTTAGGCTACCATGGAAGGCCATTATGAGATGGGAAGGCAGTTGACTGCATAACTGTCGCATTTGTTGCCCTTAACACCTCTGTGTCTTCTGCTGCTGCTGCCACTGCTGCTCCTGACACTTCTACGTCTAATGTTACTTTTGCTGCTGCTGCCCCTTCCACCTCTGTGTCTGCTGTTACTTCTGCTGCTGCTGCTGCCCTTGACACCTCTGTGTCTGCTGTTACTTCTGCTGCTGCCCTTGACACCTCTGTGTCTGCTGTTACTTCTGCTGCTGCCCCTGCCACCTCTGTGTCTGCTGTTACTTCTGCTGCTGCTGCTGCCCCTGCCACCTCTGTGTCTGCTGTTACCTCTGCTGCTGCTGTTGCCCGACACTTCGTGTTTCTGCTGTTACTACTACTGTTCTTGCTTCTAACACCTGTGTCTCTCAGCTGTTACTGCTGCTGCTCCAGGTGCCCCTGTCTCTCTCTGGTGTTGCTGCTCCTGTTGGCCCTCACTGTCGCATTCCTACATCTGCATTATGCTGTAATTTTTGTGCTGCAGAGTCTGTTGCTCGCTACCGCATTTTAAATATGTTTGCGTCCTTTTTTTTCCCTCTTCAACCACCGACAATTCAGTGCCTCCCTCTCCCCCTCCTCCTCCGTTGGAGCACTGGAGCCTGCTGCTGCTGCTGCTGCTGCTGCTGCTAATGCCATCATCATCGTCTGCTCTTTCTGTTCTTATTTGCATGCCTCACACACCGCTGCTCGGGCCGCTCCTGTTGTCGATGTGGCTGAGTTTCTTAATCTCTCGGGCGTCACTGTGAGTGTGGGACACAGGCTGACGATGTGTGCCACCACGTACTCTCTCTCTCTACCACACGACCTGCTCTGCCATTTCTCCACTACCAACTGCTCTTCCTCTTTCTCTACCATAACCTGCTTTACGTCTTTCTCTACCATAACCTGCTCTACCTCTTTTTCTTCCACGACCTGTTCTACCTATTTCTCTACCACGACCAGTTCAACCTCTTTCTCTAGCGCGACCAGGTCTGCCTCTTTCTCTACCACAACCACGTCTGCCTCTTTCTCTACCACAACTAGTTCTACCTCTTTCTCTACCACAATTGTTCTATCTCTTTCTCTACCACAACTAGATCTACCTCTTTCTCTACCACAACCAGATCTACCTCTTTCTCTACCACAACCAGTTCTACCTCTCTACCACGCCTAGGTCTGCTTCTTCCTCTACCACGACCTGTTTTACCTCTACCATGACCTTTACCTCAACCCAGCTTCGGGGATCTCTCAGATCTTCGCCCACCTTATTAATGACACCCACTTAGATCCAGCGACACCCAGTCATTACCACCGAGTAAAACATTATACGAGGCTACTTATACCGACGACATCCCCTAAAAAACCTCGTTAGCCCACCACCCGCTACTCTGCCACCTGCACCCACTAAGACCCACCTACAGCATCTCAGACCATCTTCTCCCCTCTGGGGGAGCTTCATCTCCCACTCACCACCACGGGCGCCACCATCACCAAATCCATCTCCAACACTACAACCAATCACCTCCCCGTCACGAATCACTCCACCCTTTCCTACCCCCCTACGACCGTATCTGTACGTCCATTGTCTGTCGGGTGTTACATATTCATAGCGAGGGGAGCTCACTGGCTCCCTCATTCGGGTTACTGTGAGTGTATGTTGTCTCAGGTCGTGGTGATAGATCTTTGTTGTGGTGACAGACGGAGAGGTGGTGTGGGCTCCGTGTGTGGTGTTGGTGGTGTGGTGGAGGGAGGAGAGGCGATCGTATGGTGAGTGGATTTGAGGGAGTGTGGGAGTAGATCCCTGCCTATGTGGATCTAGTTTGGGTATCAGGTATGAGTCTACAGGTATCTGCGTGTGTGTGTGTGTGTGTGTGTGTGTGTGTGTGTGTGTGTGTGTGTGTGTGTGTGTGTGTGTGATTACTGTTTGTGTGTTACGGGGAATTTTTTTTAAAACTATTGTTGCCCGTCTCTGAACATTTTATGTAAGTACCACGTCTTTATTCCTATGTATGTACACACACACACACACACACACACACACACACACACACACACTCACACACACACACACACACACCACCTTGAGCCAGATACTGATTTATCGCCCGTCCGTAAGATGAGGATGAACACCTGGGTTGGGTTCGGGCCGAGGGCCGCGCCCTGAATTCGACCCCATGCGGGTTCGACCCTGGGCTGGCCCTTTCTGGCTCATGATCAGTGATACTAACCTCTGTACCACGGAGGCCTGTGTGTGTGTGTGTCTGTGTGTGTGTCTGTGTGTACCTGTGTATTACTTGATCTTGCTTCATCCATTTGCCAAGTTGGTTCCATAAACGTGCACGAAGCAATAGAGAGACAGGATGTATACCGTGCTCTTGTATTCATAACTGCGTAGCCCTGTTTATGTGGTATATGTGGGGAGCAGGTGTGAGGGAGCGTGACAGATACACATCCATCAGTGTTATACCTGACCCATCTGAAGGTGGGGTGGGTAGTGCAGATTGGGGCTTGGTGGGGTAAGGGCAGTTAGGGATTCATATATATATATATATATATATATATATATATATATATATATATATATATATATATATATATATTTCTTTTTTTCAAACTATTCGCCGTTTCCCGCGTTAGCGAGGTAGCGTTAAGAACAGAGGACTGGGCCTTTGAGGGAATATCCTCACCTGAACCCCTTCTCTGTTCTTTCTTTTGGAAAATTAATAAAAAAAGAAACGAGAGGGGAGGATTTCCAGCCCCCCCCCGCTCCCTCCACTTTTAGTCGCCTTTTACGACACGCAGGGAATACGTGGGAAGTATTCCCTTATCTCCAGGGAAGATTTTGATTGGTTCAATGCATGACGTCTTTGAAGACCTCATTGGAAGGGAGCATCGTGATTAGTTTAGAATATAACGTGACTGTAGACGTCATTGGTGAAGAGTCACTGTTGATTGGCTCACTACGCGACGTCATTGACTCGAATGGTCTTTATTGGCTCCGCATCCACATGACAAGTCAAGATGGCGTCCACTTGGAGTGAAACGCGCCTATCTTTGACAATGACGAGGTGTCCTCCTCTGCCGATGTGTCTTTGGAGATGGAAAGCGCAAGGCAAAACAAAAACCTGTCAACGCAGTCCAAATGGACCAGACTTGATAAATGTAACTAGAGCCTTGGTGTTATGGACTGAGATGAATGGATCAGATTTATTGCCGTCTAGTCTGATTTATCTTTACTCGGTGTAACGCGACCATGATGGAGACGTTATCTGAGATATTCCAGTGTTTGGTGACATATAAGCCTCTTTTATCTTTTTTTTTTTTTTTTTCCATCAGCCCTGTCCTGCCGAATTCCCATTGTTCTCATTCACGTGGAAAGGTAAGTTATGTAATCGGTAGATTACGTAAATTTTGTGAATATCCTGAGAAAGCGATTACTGTCACCCACACTGCGTGCTATATTTAACCTCAACTTTATCAGAGAGAAAAGAATGTAATTATAATAAGAACAATCAGTTGAATAACATACGTCCCCTTTTCCACAGTGACCTACATGGCAAAGCGTGCCCTAGGCGTGGCCATATCGGGTGACAGAAACATAGAACGAGGAAAAACAAGATAATATATGACTTAATCAGAACGCTGCTGGTGTTTGTAGACTCGACTTTTAAAGATGGGGAGGTAATAGAAAGAGGAAAAGATGAGAGAGAAAAAAAGATAGCTTGACCGTTTGGGGGAAATGGTATATTACAACGGTCAGTCCTCGTGTAGTTGGCCGGCCTCCCCACTAAAGCTATGGGAAGCAGCAGACAGATGCTAGTCACTTATCCATGTCACGGTGATAGGAAATTCTGCAGACAGCTCACGAGAGCAGGGACTATAACGATAGTTGTAAAATAGAGAGAAAGTAGCAACACCATGTCGGACAGAGAGACAGAGATTGTTGGAGAGAGGTGATGCGTGGAGAGTTAATGAGAAGGAACACTGTTGATTCCACCCTGACTGATGATAAAGTGCGGCAAGAGCCATCCCAAATGAATGAACATCACTCCATGATAAGGCCCTGTGTAGATATGAATTACCGCTCACAGGAGACAGAAGTACAGCATCAGTAAACCACCCCCGTCTTTAAGGAAGCATATTATGTAATGGTGATTATGTGGTGTTTGTGGGATCCCTTGAAGGATATGGTCCTACCTTACGTGTTTAGCTCACTGAAGTGATGAATGGTGTATTGAGACTGAACAGAAGTTTAATAGTCATATTTAGAGGGGCAGAAATTGCGTGTTGCCATCATCAAGTTTAACCAGTTTCCATCTTTCCTATTCTGAAATATTACAGACGTGCGAATTAAAAGAGAAGATGAGTTCAGTACGAGAAAGAGCCTGAGTATGAGAGTGATGGGAGGAAAAGGAAAAATGAGTTGAAGTATGTAGAATGGAATCATCAGTGAAAGAGTGAACAGCGTTGCATGTTGAGGAGAGAGGATCATTTTGGGGAGGGAAGAAAATGGTGTAGGCGGTAGGATAATACCCTCGGTAATATCTTCGGCATCTGTCTACTCTCCGTAATTTTACTTATGAAACAACTGGTGATTATAAAGTAAAACAACGTTGAATCACGGTGAAATATTTAAGAGATGGAATTGCCTTACTCTAACCTCCAAAAGAAATATATATTAAAAGGTTCTAATGACTTCTGGACGCAACAGATGGCGCTGAGGGTTTTTCCCTGAAACCTGCAGCATTCGGACCTGCTCATCGATGCCGACAGTGTAGAGGTTTCATACCCAATCTTTATGTGTTATCTTCTTGTTATCGTGAAACACCACGTCTCTTTCCATGTGCTTCCTGTTGCTGTAAAGCTGCACTTCACACAGGAGCAGGGAAATGTTGGACTCCTTTGGAACGAAGAGGCCCTTGACGAAACTTTGGTACAACCTCGCCGAAGGTGAATTCTAAATCGTGGTGTAACCACAAACTTGAAGGCGAAGTCTGGTAACACCCACCTGTATATATATATATATGTGTGTGTGTGTGTGTGTGTGTGTGTGTGTGTGTGTGCGTGTGTTGTGTGTGTGTGTGTGTGTGTGTGTGTGTGTGTGATTGCCCAACGACCCCTTTATTGAATGGGTCCTGGAGTCACCCCAGGACCCATCTTCTGAGAACAGCTCCGAGTCTGCACTACTTCCATAAGCTGGAAAATGATGGACGCTTTTCGAATGAGAAGTTCTTTGACGAGACTGTACTGTCGGTGATACAGTCTCACCAAAGGTGACTTTTAACTCACGGTGTAACCTCAAGCAAGCGGAGTCCGGTAACACACACACACACACACACACACACACACATATATAGTATATGAGCGCACGGCACGAAATATGGAAAAACCATTCACATGCAACCAAAGAAAATCTGAAATTTGCGTGGGGAACTTCACGAATATTAAAAGAAAACTTGACATACGGTTGAAGACAGCTCCAGATGAACCCAGGATTGATAACTTGGTAATGTGTGGCGAGGCTGAGAATAACAATCGCGGAGGCCAAGTAAGACGTGAGGTGAGCGCTACTTGCTGGCCTTTGCCACCGGCAAAAATCCTCTGTAATTCTCACTCTCTCTTTCTCTCTAACTCTCTCACATTTCCCCGTCTCTCTCTCTCTCTCTCTCTCTCTCTCTCTCTCTCTCTCTCTCTCTCTCTCTCTCTCTCTCTCTCTCTCTCTCTCCGGCATAACCCCTGATCCCTGACCTTTCTTCGACATACTTCGTTTCGTCAGCATCCTCACTTCTCCCGAGCATATACTGCCTCTCCTCCCTCCCTCTCAGCGTGCCTCATCAGTACGCCACTATGTAGTCCACTTCCCTACACGCCTCCGCCGGGATGTGGCTCAGGAGCACGACCTCAGTAGACTAACACCTCCACAGGAATGATACTGGTGATCAGCGCTTCCAGCTCAGTGGTACGATCCTTGAGCAACAACCGTGTAGAACCCTTGGGTATGGTAGCTCGTCCTCTGACCTGACCTCCTCAAGGCCAGGGTCAGAGGCCAGGATGTCATTACCAAGGATTGTAGTGTAGTTCACCGAGGGGTTGATATTGTACGATTCCCTGCACAAACTCACGAGGCGTGAGATACGACGGGCAGGAATACCCCTTCCCCAATACCTGGTCCCCGGGGTAGAGTCTCAAGCCAAGGCTCCACGCTCATCCTTCACTGAACACTGCCTCCTCCTCCTCTCCTCCTCCTTCTCCTCCTCCTCCTCCTCCTCCTCCTACTCACGTTGGGAGGGAGACGCCATACACCCTCACCGATATGGAGAGGAAAGATCCCTCTCTAGATATTTTCTCTCACTCTCTACCTTGTCGAACGTCGTTGTCATATATTCCTAGGCTCTATAGCCGTTGCTGGTTGTCTGGTCACCCCTCTATCGCTTACCGGAGTTGGTTGACGAAGTTAGTGTCTGTATAATAGCCGTTAGTGCAACCTGATATTTTGATGGTTGGGGTCTTGTTAGTAGAGCCTTATTTGTACATAGAAAGCACTGGCATTCGACTTCATGCGTAGGAATGACTAACTGAAAATTATCGAGATGAATTATACAGTTCACCGGACTGTTCAACACATTATGAAGCTTTTTATGACGCTTTCGACTTCGGTAGTGCAGAAGAGCCAACTGAAAACGTATAGCATAACTGATCTGTGTATGTCTTCTGTAAACGTTGTTTTACAAAGTAGTCGGGCGAGTCGGGTGAGCACCATCAGCTTGTCTTCAGCTTTTTTGGCGCGCTAATGTTCCCCCAGCGTCCTCCTCATTTGGAATAAACGTCACGGGTATTACTCTCCAGCGAGAGTTGTTTTTCTGACTTCTTGAAAGACACAGCGAGGCAGACATAGGGTGACTGCCTCGCTTCAGTCACCAGATGATATTCCACAAGAAGAGATTCCAAAATCTTTAAGTTTTATTATCTTTTTTTTTTTCAATAGATTCAATGATGGAGAGGATGTGGCAAGTGGCACCACCTGTTCGCGGGCATCTGGCTATAATTTGCCTTAATTAAGATCGTAATTTTCCGTGGCTAGAGCGGAGCCATTTCTCGTGAGGAGGAGAGTCTCTGCCGTCGGCAGCCGTGCCAGCAGTTTCACAGACACTTGACACCGTTAAGGACGAGAGGAGCTTTTGTTTGGCCTGATCAATACACTGTCTCCGAGGACACTCCTGCGGGCCAGTCTCAATGGGGCCACCTCCTGTCGGCAGCGCTGGGTAAGGAGGAGGGCTTCCCTACATCTCAGTTCCCATGGGTAAGGGAGCGTTCCTACTCCCCATCTTTCTTGTTGTAGGTTTCTCTCCCTATTCTCCCCTTTCCCAGGGTGGAAGATCCAGCCTACAACTTAATTTCTTCGAAATGGAAGTCTTCCATGCTTCCCAGTTTCCTTGAGTAGGAGGGGCTTCGTACACCTCAGTTTTCCTGGTTTGAGGTGCATCCCAGACTCCCAGTCTGTCTAGATAAGAGGAACTTTCTACCTTCTAAAATCCCAAGGCAGAAGTTGACCTCGACAAACTTGTGTTCTTGGGAGGGAGGCCTCCCTACCTCCTCCTGTGTACGGATGCGGCCTCCTTACCTCCAACTCTCCATCGTTCGAGAAGCCTTTTACCTTCCAGTCTCTCTCGCTTAGAAGTAGCTATCTCCCAGTCTCCATTGGTAGGGCAATCTCCTTGGGCAGAAGGTCTTCCTTTTCTTCTATTTCTCCGCCAGAAATACCTCATGAGTCTCCCAAGGAGAGAATTCATATCGCTACCTCTCAATCATTCATGGGTATGAATACCTCCTTACAGGTAAATGAGCCTCCCTGCTTCTCGGGGTGTTCTCCCTTCCCACTTCTCTTCCAGATTGTTCTGACTTCACAACTTCTATGGGAAGGAAGGCCTCCCTATCATCCATTATCCCAGGTTAGGACGGACTTACCACCCCTTCCTAATAAGAATGGTATCCATCCTCCCTGCCATATATAGAGGGGGAGTGCCTCCTTAATTAGAAGGGGCCTCATGTTTCCATTCTTCCCAGCCTCATTGGTTAACTCTCTCCTCCCACTCTCTTAGCCATCAAGGTAGCAGCGTATGATGTTCTTATAGAATTAATATGTACAATCTTCTCTCTGCCTAATGATGCAGTATAGGAGTGGTCTTCTGCTCGAGTGTATAGTTTTGATTTTTTTTCAGTCGAGTTGGACGTGGTTAAGGTGTAATGTGGCGTGATGGTCTCAGAGGCCGATATTGAGAAGCCTCTGCGAAAGTTGCTCGGCCAAAGAGATCAGTATCTCTTTAGCCGAGCAACTTTCATTGTTGGCATAGCTTATACTGAAGGTGTGTGAGGGATAAAAACGTTTGTGTTTCTTGATTGTGAAATTATGAAGTTATGGCAGTGTGTTAAGACGTTGGACAACATCTCTCCCGCCGGGAGCGCTGATGTGATGCTGGACAGGACTCTGCCAGTGGCCAAACAACGGTCTCGTGAGCCGGGGAGTTGGTCACAGTTCAGCTCACGTCCACTGACCTTAACGTGAAAGGGTATGGTGGGAGGACGTAGTGTGGGAGGTTGTGGATACCACGCGGGGGCGAGTGTGTAGGAGTCTGTCGTCCTGTTCCCTGTCTACTCACAGAACATCCCGGGATATCTGTGTCACCGGAGAGCTGGCCATCTGTTAAACAGAGTGCCCGGGCAAAGACCTGGCGAATTCAACATTCGACAGGAATATCAAATCATACTGTATAAGCGACGCGTTGCGTGAAGACTTGAGACATGATCGACATATTTTGCCGGATATACAAACCCATTTGCCACAGCAGACATCTTCGTCTCATTTTGGTCAGTAACAATCCTCTCTCTCTCTCTCTCTCTCTCTCTCTCTCTCTCTCTCTCTCTCTCTCTCTCTCTCTCTCTCTCTCTCTCTCTCTCTCTCTCTCTCTCTCTCTCTCTCACTCCCCTTCCCCCGTACCCCCTCAATCGTCCCGAGAAACGTGAGCTTGGTAGCCAGTAATATTTACCCCTCTTCCCTTGACACTTCCTTAATTAAGACTCGGACGTCAGCAAGTCCGGCATCTTCCCCACACACCACGTCAGCGTTTACCCCTGGCAGAGGACCGCGAGTTGTCGCCAGCCGCAAGAACGCGGCAGATGGTGCCCTGACGGCGTCTCAGGAGCCGAGCTGCTGCTCCTACAGAGGACGAGACAGTAAATTACAGGTGTTTTATTGGACTCTTTGGCATGTTTGGGCGTCGGCAACCCTGAGACGCAACCACGGCTCATGGTCCACGGGCCGCCTTGGGCTCTGTGGAAGTTTTATGTTGCGTTAGTTATCCTCGTTAGTTTTTCCCTCCTCACTCTTGACCGAGCTAGAGCTTGGCTGTGCTGGTTGTGCTTTGAAGAAGATGACATTATTCAGCCCACCACTGGAGGAAGAATCATGTCCAGTTTACATGAAAAGCTACAGAGTTTTGGCCGCTTTTCGTGTTTGTTTCTCTTCGTGGTCAACTCACTGTTTTTGAACTTTAGGGATTACTTTAGTGTGTTCTAAAAGACATGGTGTATGGTGATTGGCACAGCGTAGATTGACAGGGTATATGATGATTAGACATTGTAGATTGACAGGGTTTATTATGGTTAGACAACATAGATTGAAGGGTATATGATGATTAGACAACGTTGATTGACAAGTTATATGATGATTAGGCATTGTAAATTGACAGGGTATATTATGATTAGACAACATAGATTGAAGGGTATATGATGATTAGACAACGTAGATCGACAGGGTATATGATGATTAGACATAGTAGATTGACAGGGTATATTATGATTAGACAACATAGACTGAAGGGTATATGATGATTAGACAACGTAGTATATTATGATTAGACAACATAGATTGACAGGGTATATGATGATTAGACAATGTAGATTGACAGAGTATATGATCATTAGACATCGTAGATTGACAGGGTATATGATCATTAGTCAACGTAGATTGACAGGGTATACGATGATTAGACATTGTAGATTGACAGGGTATATTATGATTAGACAACATAGATTGAAGGGTATATGATGATTAGACAACGTAGATTGACAGGGTATATGATGATTAGACAACGTAGATTGACAGGGTATATGATGATTAGACAACGTAGATCGACAGGGTATATGATGATTAGACAACGTAGATTGACAGGGTATATGATGATTAGACAACGTAGATTGACAGGGTATATGATGATTAGACAACGTAGATTGACTGGGTATATGATGATTAGACAACGTAGATTGACAGGGTATATGATGATTAGACAACGTAGATTGACAGGGTATATGATGATTAGACAACGTAGATTGACTGGGTATATGATGATTAGACAACGTAGATTGACAGGGTATATGATGATTAGACAACGTAGATTGACTGGGTATATGATGATTAGACAGCGTAGATTGACAGGGTATATGATGATTAGACAACGTAGATTGACAGGGTATATGATGATTAGACAACGTAGATTGACAGGGTATATGATGATTAGACAACGTAGATTGACAGGGTATATGATGATTAGACAACGTAGATTGACTGGGTATATGATGATTAGACAACGTAGATTGACAGGGTATATGATGATTAGACAACGTAGATTGACAGGGTATATGATGATTAGACAACGTAGATTGACTGGGTATATGATGATTAGACAACGTAGATTGACAGGGTATATGATGATTAGACAACGTAGATTGATTGGGTATATGATGATTAGACAACGTAGATTGACAGGGTTTATGATGATTAGACAACGTAGATTGACTGGGTATATGATGATTAGACAACGTAGATTGACAGGGTATATGATGATTAGACAACGTAGATTGACTGGGTATATGATGATTAGACAACGTAGATTGACAGGGTATATGATGATTAGACAACGTAGATTGACAGGGTATATGATGATTAGACAACGTAGATTGACTGGGTATATGATGATTAGACAACGTAGATTGACAGGGTATATGATGATTAGACAACGTAGATTGACTGGGTATATGATGATTAGACAACGTAGATTGACAGGGTATATGATGATTAGACAACGTAGATTGACTGGGTATATGATGATTAGACAACGTAGATTGACAGGGTTTATGATGATTAGACAATGTAGATTGACGGTATATGATGATTAGACAACGTAGATTGACAGGGTATATGATGATTGGCACAATGTAGATTGACAAGATGTAAAATAATCGGTACATTGAAGATTCGTTTTGTGAAGTCATATATAAGGACAGATACACACACACACACACACACACACACACACACACATGTTTATCTCCTCGATCATGTATGTTCTTTACAAGCTTTGATAATGTCGTCAGCTGCCCACGCCTGACACTCTCACCCTCCTATATACCACAAGATAACCGGCACACACACGCCCGGCCTTTGGTGTGGGTGTGATTATTACTATTTGTGTTACGGGAGGAGAGTTATAAACTCTCGTTGCCCCGTCTTGTAAAAGAATAAGTGCCATGTCTTTACTGTGTGTGTGTGTGTGTGTGTGAGATAACCTATTTTTGTTGCATTTGGAAGCTGTTCAACACTTGAACTGTCTCCGATCGGACAACTTTTTAAACTTTTGTGAGCTCTCAACATTAATCACTCATCCTATTCCATTCATTCATATAGTTACTATATTCTATATATAGGAAGCTAAGCCCCCGTCAGTTGACTGCGAGTATGTGATGTTTCATTTTTAAATGTCTGCGCGCGGCCGTAGTGGCTATTAATTATTATAATTCACTTACTGGCATCGTAGAAAGTGTTGCCATACATTAGTCCATAAATTTTTCCATTCGAATGATCAGTAACCCTCATAATGCTTAAGTGATTGGTGCTATATCGACGGCATGCGCGAACTTTATTTAAAAACTCTTTACTCTTACGGTTTAGAGGTGAGTGATAGTGACTCGAATATGTGGTAAAGTGAAAGCAGAGGAAAAAAAGACACATGATGTAGCCAGCAGTGAGGGCGAAGATGATCCTGGACCTAGTGTGAGGAGAGGGAGGAGCTTTGTTATGTCCGCCATTTGCCATGTGGGCATGGACAGGTGTTGCCAGCGACTCTCTCGCACAATGCGATTTTGACCAGTAATGCAGGTATATGTGCTTTTTCTGTCATCTGAAGAGCTGTACTATTCTTTAGAGTATTTGGATAGTGATTTGATGAACATGATAGTGACTAAAACATACCAGTATTAAGGTGTTATGAAGGAAACACAACATTCCAAGCATCCGTGGCATGTCTCATTTGTGCCAGCACCACTCAAGGACAGAGAAAAGTGCAGAAAACACCTTGGATTTTGACTGAAGTTGATGATCCTCTGTGCATACACCTATGATTCGAGTTGTAGCATACGATGAGCAGCTAAAAGTACTGAGAATGGAGTCATACATGGTGAATACCAACATCAGTTCATTGCAGTTGGAGAAATAACATTATTCTGGAGAAAAACCGCAAGGAAACTATCACTTTGGTGTAGTACAGAGCATACTTACTGCGTGATATGGCGAGAGGTCGATCGTACGTCTGGCAGGGTCGGCCGTGGCTACGGTCCTGACCGCCTGAAAAAATTTATTCATCTGGGAGGTTCGTCACTCACGTGAGTACAGATCTACCACATTGTTTTTTGTATTATGTGTTTAGGAGATTTATTCATCTTTCATATGGAATTGAGAAAATGAAATTATTTTTTGTTTAAAACTCGGGGTATAATACGTCATGTATGGGACCGCCGCAGAGAATGGGTTCACAAGCATCCTGTTTGATTTCATATTATTGCCTCTACTTGTTCTGTCTTCGCATCTTTGGAAGAACTTTGCACTGTCGACCTCCTCAATCTGATTTAGAAACTTGATGTGATCAAGTCACCTCTTTCTCTTCTCTCATGTTAGGTAATTTTTTTTTTTTTTTGGCGTGTATACAAGCTTTCTTAATTCAGGTAATAGCTGTTCCCCGCATATAAACCCTCTCTGTTAGTTGCTTGCTCTATATATGTACTATGACGCAGATAGAAGTGTATTCTAGTTTGGCCTAATATAAGCTGAGCACATTTTCCCGAAGATTTGCTTGTCCATTTACTTAAATGCGTTCATATGTTTGCCCGTTGGCAGTTTTCATACGATAAATTTCTCATAAAGTGGAGCTTTGGCGACACATCAGGTACATTTCTGACTCCACAGTCCATCTCACACACAGATTCCCGCAAGCTGTCTCCTGCCAGATGATAGACCTACTGAGGTCTTCTTTCACAATGTCCCATCCTCGTTGTGTTTCGTTGCTTAGGTTAGATTTTATGGACCCAGTGGTCTGTTGCTGTTTGCTTTAATTTATTTTTTTCATGAGTTATGTTTCAGTCCAATTTGGGAGTTTTCCTCGGTCCCCTTTACAAGTTGATGGAGTCGTCCTCACTCTTACTTATCTCGTGATCTTGACATCGTAAAGATATTAAGATAGGAGTCCAGTTCTTGCAAGTCAGTGACTTAGATCAAGGAAAGAAGTGGTCCAAGTAAGAAGTCCTGCGGTACGTTACTGGTGATTCAAACATATTTCGAGGAGGCTCCTCAGACATGTGTCCTTTGTTTCTTTTCACGTCGGTAATTTTTCTCTTGATTAGAGTATTCCCCCCCCCCCCCCCCGCCATTCCTTAATCCTGCATACAGATCCAGCTTTTTTGCATACTTCTTATGTGGTAATGTTTCAACCGCTTGCTGACAGGCCAGAAACAAAAAGATCCACCCATATTATTCATTTATTTTTCTCCTAAACTGTAGCTCATTTTGTCATAGAAAAATATGGTGTTTGTTATACGCGATCTTCCCAAAATCTCCGTCGATTCTTGCTTAAGTAGTATCTTATATGTAGGAAATCACTCGTCTGTTTCCCCATTATCTTTTCAAATGTCTTACAGACCACACTTTCGAGAGAGATCGGTCTGTAGTTCTTGGCAATAACCCGTTCTGCTTTCTTAAAAAAGACAGACACGACATTTGCTCTCGTTACGTGCCCTGGCACTACCTCTCTCCTCTTGCAGTGACACTGACCCATATTTCAAGCAGTTTAACCTTCGTATCTTTACACTTTTTCCGCGCATATGGAGAGACATCGTCAGGACCCAGAGCCTGCATGTGGGTCAAGGCTTTTATTAGTCCTCTTATGTCTTTTTCTCACAATTCAGTGCTCTCCACGACCCCTTCCCCTACACCATTCCGCTGGTGTTGGGTCTTCAGTATCTTCCACAGAGAGAGAGGAAAAAAATTAAAGGTTACATATACATCTTCGCATAATACCTTCACACCGACCTCTACAACACCCCTTTCTGAGTTCCTCGAGCTGAGCAGCTGCTCTTTAGCCCACGTTTTACTCTTCATGAGTACAGAAAAGTTTTACGTGTGTGATTACTATAAGTGATTGCCAGCTTCGTGTTAAGGAGAGAGTAGGTTTGCCCTCGTGTTCCCTGTTTTTAACCTTGTATAAAAGTACCAAATGTCTGTTATGTGTGTGTGTGTGTGTGTGCGCACGCGCGCGAGCACACACACACACACACACACACAGACCAGACTAAGTCAGGTACCCATTTATCGACCAGCTCCTCGGAAGAGGATGAACAACTTGGTTGGGTGCGAGCAGACCGCGAGCGGACTCGTGCTGACTCATGGTCAGTAGCGCTAACCATCACTCCACGGAGGCCCGTTTGTGTGTGTGTGTATGTGTGTGTGTGTGTGTATGTGTGTGTGTGTGTATGTGTGTGTGTGTGTGTGTGTGTGTGTGTGTGTTGTGATCATTTCGCCATTAGTGTACAAGTAACAGTCAGTTGTAAGCTTGAACATCTTTATCTCCCATAAGGATCGTGCTCTCTCTCTCTCTCTCTCTCTCTCTCTCTCTCTCTCTCTTTCTCGTTATTTTCTGCCATCTCTCTCATTCCTTTCCCATTCACTCCTCTTACTCTGCTGACGGTAACTTAAACGTTTTCTCTGGCTTCCCATTTTCCCTTATATTCCCTCCTCATACACTGTCACCCCATCCCACAAACACCTTCTTTCCCTCCCTCCCCACACTGACATACCCTTAACCCTTACTCCACCCCTCTTGCACTCACTCCTTCCATTCCCACTGATGCTTTCACTCTCGCTCGCCCTTAAGGTACGCCCTTAACGCCTCCCAGTCCCTCGCCCTTTTCACCCAGTCCAGCAGCCCTTATCGTCGTCTCTGTAGGGGACGGGCGCCTCGCCGTTGTCGTCCAGCAACAAAGAGATGGTCGTCGCCTCCCTTTCCTTCTCCCGCCCCCGAGCACAAGGGGCCAGGCTGGGCAGCTTCCTGCTGGGGACAGTCGTTGTAGCAGTAAAAACAACAATAAAACTAAAGGGCATAAAGTCACGTTGTGAGGACTCCTTGTGCAAGAGAATATAATGTGAGGATGTAAGAGCTATACTCCGGCGCTCGGGTGAACAAGATATATATATATATATATATATATATATATATATATATATATATATATATATATATATATATATATAATAAAGCAGAAGATTAAATAGCGATGTGATAAAGAGAAGTGTTGGGATGGCAGAGGGAAAAGTTGGAAAAATGGAAGGAGAGAGATATATATAGACATGACTACGCCACTTCCAATAGCAGGGTAATGCATTCTCCCTTATAGAGAGATGTTTTTATTTTTCACGAGACTGTACTCCCAGTGATACAGCCTAGCCACAGGTGACGTCGTTTGCGAAGTAACCTGAAGCAGGAGTAGTCCGGTAACACCCTCGCTCTTTCTATTTATGTCTGTATGTATATATATATATATATATATATATATATATATATATATATATATATATATATATATATGTGTGTGTGTGTGTGTGCGCGCGCGCGCGCGTGTAAAACAATTAACGGTTTATTGAATTGACTGCAAGCAAAGGCTGCAGGTAATCTAATAAGTCGTAAATTGTTATTCGACCGTTAATTGTTATTAGACCTTTGGAGAGGAGAGTTTGGTGGGCAGCAAACGGACTTGACACAAAACGTTCGGGACTGCCAATTATTGACGATGATCACAATGGTTGTGATGTGGTTGTTCTTGTGTAATAGTCTGTTCCAGCTCGTACGGGTTCGAGTCGGTTGTGGCTACAAACTGTAAGTGGAGGGATCTCAGTTTCAGCTGGCACTAGAGGACGGCGGTGGAGCTGGTGCTTCTTTCCAAGTTAGACGTGATCCAGGTGGTGCTTGGAGAGAGTGAGGAGGAGCAGTGTGTTGAGAGGCTCTTGGTATATGGTGTACGAGGAACCGAGGTCGATCTTGCATACCCTTTTCTAATCATGTTTTAGAAGCCCTTGACATTTGGTGGACTCGGGAGGATTACTACGTAGAGAGAGAAGCATTAGTGAGTCTTTGATGAAGTAAAGCTGTGTAGATGTTTTTGAGTTTAGGTGTAGGTAATTCATGACTTAATTTGACAGAATGCAAAGACGATAGCAGAAAAAAAAATTCAGTGATGGGTGCTGATATGTTCCCTCCAACCTTATAAGCTAACCGTCCACAGTGACACTGAGGTTGAGCAACCTGGAGGAGGCTGGGTCCTTAGTGAAACCGTAGATGATAGGATGTGATTGGAAGCGAGACGGACATGTATGATTAAGGTCTTGGTTTGGTTTACGGTGACGAGGTTGGCAGTGGTACGTCCTGGAGGCTGGTATTTCG
>NC_092227.1:51375504-51418004 GCF_036320965.1 Panulirus ornatus | reverse complement strand
TCATACTATAGTTCCTCACACAGTGTATCCTCCTTTCACCAGATATTGTCTTTGAAGAGAAATGCCACCCCTTCCTTTGCTCTCGTCCTCACAGGAACCCTAGGCTTTAACTTGTGGACAGTCTGAAAGCATTCTTCCCCCTTCCCCTTGAGCCTGATTTGACTCAGACCCAGAACATTCAGGTTTCATTCCCCAAGTATACTGTTTCTTCCTTCTTCGCCTCTTTGTAACATCCGCACACGTTCAGACACCCCAGCCTGAGCCGCCTTCCATGGTCAGCGCTCCTCGCTTGGATTCTTCCTCTGTTCCCGTTTTTAGAGGTTGAAAAAATATTAGGGGTTTCCAATCCCAAGTTCCTGCCTGTTTCAGTCGCCTTCTACGATACGCAGGAGATATGAGTTTAATTTTTCCTCCGTATTTCCATATATATATATATATATATATATATATATATATATATATATATATATATATATATATAAGTTTTCCATAAGTTTTGTTAATCAATTATCTGGGTTGGAATGGTCAAAATTACCAACGAAAACGGCTGAACTAATTTCCTTCCTAAACTTTGTGTAAGTTGATAATACTTGGAGTGTGTGGGAAGCTAGATGGGCTGTGTGGAGGAGGAGGAGGACTGTTAGGACGGTGGTGGGAGTGCGTTGTTGGTGTGTGTGAGTGTTGGTGAATGGTCCGAGAGAGGGTTAGTAAGTGATACGAGAGAGAGAGAGAGAGAGAGAGAGAGAGAGAGAGAGAGAGAGAGAGAGAGAGAGAGATTTGGGGCTGTTGGTAGAGTTGGTGAGAGGGTAGTTGGCGTGCGATGGGAGGTAGTTAGCAGATGGTAGGAGGGAGTTAGCGGGTGGTGTGAGGTAGTTGACGGGTGACGTGAGGTAGTACTACGGGGACCATGATGTTAAAAACTACCGTCAATACTCACAAATCTTAACAGATTTTCCCGAACGCTGAAAACCCCATCAGATGTTTTCATCTGACAGAAGTAGTAAGTTCACCGTGTTTTGCTCAACTGTGTAATTAAAGCAAGTTACAAGAAATAATAAAGTTCAGGGAAGAGGCAAGAAACTATCATTTGCCATCCAGGGCAGCGCCTGAACTGGATACCTCAATAGCTCCCACTTGCAGGAAACAAAGAAAAAGTGATTTGAAAATAGAAGCTCCTGGAAACGGCGTTGTATCGCGGGGAAACTGGCGAAAACCTTTTGAAGTATTGCAAGGATTCGCACTTGTTAATACTGGGACTGTATCTTAGGAGGCCATAAGGTATTTAGCACGAAAGAAACCCCAGTACAGAATATTCTGTGGTATGTAGCACCAAAGAAACCACAGTAGAGAATATTCTGTGGTATGTAGCACCAAAGAAACCATAGTAGAGAATATTCTGTGATATGTAACACGAAAACTCCAGTACATAATATTCTGTGGTATGTAGCACCAAAGAAATCCCAGTACAGAATATTCTGTGATATGTAACACGAAAACTACAGTACATGATATTCTGTGGTATGTAACACGAAAACTACAGTACATAATATTCTGTGGTATGTGACACCAAAGAAATCCAAGTACAAAATATTCTGTGATATGTAAGACTAAAACCCAGTACATAATATTCTGTGGTATGTAGCACCAAAGAGACCCTAGTACAGAATATTCTGTGGTATGTACCAACGAAGAGATACCAGTGCACAATATTCTGTGGTATGTACCACACAATAAAGACTCACCATCACAGATTTTTAGTGTAATGTAAGAGACCCCAATACAGAATATCCGGTGGTATTTAAAACTAAAATAGACCCCGCCACAGAGTGATTTGTAGGATGTGGCACAAAAGAGACCCCAATGTCCTGTCCTGTAATATGTCCTGTAATATGTAACGCGGAAGAGACCTTAATACAGAATGTTCTGTAATATGTACTACAGAAGAGAGTCAGCTACAGAAAGTTTTATGGTCTGAAACACAGGAGAACCCGCTACAGAATGTTATGAATGTATCTTCATTATAGATTTTAAAAAAATGGCCAGTTTACTACAGTTGGTAACAAAATGATAAAGACTGACATGGTATCAGCTGGTGTGGATTGCTTTTTTATGTAAATCATTTGCTATGTTGTGAAATAATTTATAATTTCAAAGTTTAAAAGCACCTACTCTGTGTGTGTGTGTGTGTGTGTGTGTGTGTGTGTCAAAAGGAGGTTAAATATTTCGGGCTAATTTCCGATTAATCATCGCAGGTCAGGACTCAAGTGGCAGCTGGTCCAAAGACGTTATTGATTTGCTTTGTTGTGTCCTCCTGAATGCGTTAGGTGGTTCTCCTCCCGGAGGCGTTAGGTGGTCCTCCTGGAGGCGTTAGGTGGTCCTCCTGGAGGCATTAGGTGGTCCTGCTGAAGGCGGTAGGTGGTCCTCTTGGAGATGTTAGGTGGTCCTCCTGAAGGCGTTAGGTGGTTCTCCTCCTGGAGGCGTTAGGTGGTTCTCCTCCTGAAGACGTTAGGTCTTTCTCCTGGAGGCGTTGGGTGGCCCTCTTGGAGGCGTTAGGTCCTACTCCTGGAGATCATGAGGCTTGTTCTGAAGATCGTTAGGTCCTCATCCTGGAAATGGTTGTCTTCCTGGAGATCTTTATGTCCTGGAGACGTTGGATGGTCCTCATGGAGATCTTTAAGTCCCTGAAGATCGGTAGGTCCTCGTCATGGAGATAGTTAAATCCTCCAAGATCGCTAGGTCCTCCTCCAGGAGACTGTTAGGTCCTCCTTGACAAAAGAAGGAACGATCGAAGAAGCTCCGTCGTCGTAAGACATCGACAAGTTTCAGATTTGTTGGGTTTCCTACTTTCTGTTCATCACCGTCTCAATGGTGCATATTTTGGCCCAATGTCGTCTTGGGTACTTGTAGTGGGTCTCTCTCTCTCTCTCTCTCTCTCTCTCTCTCTCTCTCTCTCTCTCTCTCTCTCTCTCTCTCTCTCTCTCTCTCTCTCTCTCTCTCTCTCTCTCATATGTTTTCTGCTTCCCCTTACCGTCCTCCTACTTTTTTGGAGCTTTACTCGACTTTTCTCTCCCTTTCTCTCTTCCTTTGTACTCTCTGTCGTGGTATCTTCCACGTCACTCCGCTTATCCTCGCCGCTTCCCTTTTCGTTTCCTTTCTCATGATTTCCTCTCACCGCCCTTCTCTCTTTTTCTTATTCTCGTCTTTCATCCTTTCGTCTTCCCACACTTCCTCCTCTCCTTGTCTTTTCCTCTCTCTCTCTCCACCACTATCACCCTCTCCAGTAACTCCAGTATGTCGAGGCCCCGAGGTTATTGTTCAGCGCAGGGCGGCCACGGACGGATGAGATCCTTGGTAACTTGTGGTCCGCTAACTTGCCGGTGCGACCCAGGAGAGCCACGTCGCAGGCTCGTAGTGGTACCGCCGGTGGGGTTGGTAGTGGTGGAGGTGGTTGAAACTTTCTGCAGGAGTTTTAGAAGGCTTCAGAATGTCCTCCTCGAGCTCACTGCAGAGGTTTGACTGTAATCAGGGGGACATGAAAGAACCATCTCCCAGTGACGATCTGAGAGGCTTTCAAAGTTTCAGAGTATTGTGCTGGACGGGCCTGCTGGGGGGGATTAGAGAGCTCCGAAATAACTCCTCGGGAATTCCTTGTGATTGTAAAAAAGACCCCCGACGTATCGTAACAGGATATGTCGGAGGGACTGAGTGGCCTCATCTTGTCGCGTCTAGATCGAGGGCAGCGCACTGGGAGCTGACGGATTACGCCGATTGCCCAGTTGAAGGAGATGGTAACCTTCGAGACAATTGGTCTTCTAAGGTCACAGCATGATAGAGACATCCTTTGTTGTTAGCCAGGCCCGAGCGGGGCCTTGGCGTGATAAGATAGACAAGCTCTGGTGTTTTATCTTATCAAGGTTGCTCGGGGCCTTGATTTGACTTGAAAATTTGTCCTGGTCTTAGCTAGGCCGAGTGCGTCCTTGACATGATCAGAGGGACAGCCTCTGGTTTTAGCTAAGCCGTGTGTGGCATTGAAGTGGTAAGAGGAACTGGGGCTTGCAAGGTCGAGCGGGGCCTTCCCTGGGTCGGGTGTAGTGTTCACATGGGAGACAGGATTTGGTGTTATCTAGGTCAAGCATGGCCGTGACATCAACTGAAGGACAGATTTGGTTTTAGGCAATGGAATATCCTTACAGTGAATGAAAGAGACAACCGTTTCATTCTCCTGTGCTCGAGGGAATAAGCAACTTGAAGGCCACCCAATCCTCGTGGTGGATATGCAGATCAAAAGCACCCCACAGGAACACCTCGGGTTCCGTGCATGAAAAACCTAGTCACAGACGTCCATCATACATCTCCCCATCCTGTGGGTAGAGTCCTTGCTGCTGTGGGATACTCTACCCAGTCATTTCAAGAGCATCATTACGATATCTATTTTTAAATCTGCTTGTGTATGGCAGATGATTCACGGCTGTTTCACAACATAAAGTGATACTAATTACATCATCATAGAAATGATTGTATTGCCATGCAATGGACCCGAGACCTCATGAACATTGTCGTTTGGACTTACCGTAACTAATTTCCGTCGTCAGATTACTTTTATCCACACGTTTTCATCAGGTATTGTCTAGGATTTCTCTCAGACATATTAGGTCTTTATGATAACCAGGAGTATCCTGAACCGCCGTTGTCTACTGTGTCTTACAGAACTCTCGTCACACACAGATCACAAGACTGGGTTGATTTTCGAATGAGAGGAACTGTTGCACCCGCTCGGTTCAGATGGCCCGTACACGTCCACAGACGTAAGAGTTATAAAAGAAAATGACCAAAGATCGAGGGGTAATTCTTGTAAAATGTTTTCATCCGTCATCATCGACTGCTCACACGTTCAGCAGGTGTCCAAAACAACATTAAAAGAACGTAAACGAACAGCAAAACGAAACTGTTTGAAAATGTCAAATTATGTATCATTATTTCTTTCTTCTTTTGACTCGACGTACGCAAGGTAGGACCGGCTGGTTTCTCGCCATAGCTCAAACATTGGGACAGTTTGCAGGTTGAAGTTCATGACACGATTGCTCTTAGCTTACCTTGAGATTGGATTCAGGAGGGAAATTCTTAGAGCCGAGCATCTCAGCAACACAAAATGCCAGGTTGGATGTGTCGCTAGCGTGTCGTACCGAGATCACAGGGAAGAATTGCGACCATCAATGCATTCGCGTCTCCGCCGATATGACCACTTCTGTTGACGCGGCGGATAATTCTAAGTAATCAGTTATTTCCTACCATAAGAATCGTGACACTCGCTACCTAGTGGTGTGAAAATGGCGAGTAATTTTTTCACAGTGTCCCATTTATCCAGTGGTATCACTGTTGATTCCAGTTCCAGGCAGCTTGTCATTGTAAAGTTTGCTCGAACAATTGCCTTGTCGCATCACTGTCTTATACGTTCATCCCGTCGCCGGGAAATAGCTAATTTACGAATGTTTTTGTTCAGCATTTCTTTTTTTGCCATTGTTATGAATTCTAAAACTACATCGTCGCCATTAGCTTGTTTGTCAGAAACATTAAAAGTAACTTGTTCTCAAAGGGTGAATGTTATCGTAACCACAAACTCAAGCCGTGGAATATTTTGTAGCTTTATCAGTCGTGTGCAAGTTAGTACCTTATCCTCTTGAGGATTTCTTGCCAAATACCGAATGATTGAATGATGAGATAGATCTTCTCGCTCACAGGGAGCTCGGATGATACACAGGGGATAATGTTCTGCAAGGTGTGCATTCAGCAAGGATGATTGGGTATTGTGAACAGATATGTTACATAAAAGGATATCAGACACAAGTAGCTGTTAAGTGTGTGCATGGATGAAAATTGTCATCGATATGATTATTCATAAGTGAGCAAAGTTATTGTGCACAGGCATTGATGTATACAAATATTTGCTCGGCAAAGTTAAAGTGAACGAACTTATGTTACCGTAGATAAGATTTTCCTTTTTTTTTTCTTTTTTTAAAATAAAGTGATATTTACACAATGGAACCACCGTCATACATTAAATGTTAAGTTATTGTACACAAAGTATTAGTGTCAGGAGGAAACCAGCCGTCATACATTAAATGTTAAGTTATTGTACACAGAGTATTAGTGTCACAGGCAATAGCACCATCAGTAAAGGGATGACCCGTCCATAGTCGTGTTAATACACTTACATGAGAAGCGTGAGAACGTCACCTGGGATCGAGAGAGAAGCTTGAAAAAGTGCTTCTCCTTCATCATTGACCTCTGACGCATAGAGCAAGTGTCAGAATGGCTGTAGTGACAGAGGAAAACATAGCGCGTCGAAAATGTCAGAGGTATGTTTTTCACTCGCCGTTTGAGGCTGCTTAACCCTGGGTAGGGTCGGTCATCACCTTTGTTCAAACATGAGTGACTGCATATTGCACGTAGGAGTGAAGTACAGTATCGTGCTTATCTTAAAAATGGGGAGACACTTTTGACTGACACAAGTCGTTATTCTTATGCGTCGCACACCAACCCATACTGTACTCACGTGGAAAGGAATACGGGTATTTTCATCTGCTGTTAATGTTATCACACCCTGGGAAATGTCAGCAGTGGAAAAGACAAAATGGAAATGAAATGCCAAGCATCTTGCGGAGGGGATCTGTTATCATGGAAGTAGAAGTGCGTTCTAAGTGCGTTCTAAGTCCAACCCTACGTCTTGAACCATATATGTGCATCTTTCTCTTAGCATAAGTGTGTCTGATTAAGATTTAACCTTGATACTCTATCTTTGTTAATAGATTAATTATTAGAACTGACTAGTCTGCAGAGGAAGTATGACCAGAACATTTACATTTGATTCTAAGACTCATACTGGCATTTAACCAAGTCATGTCTCAGTGATAGCATGGAAGGCATGTTGTATTACGCATTCAGATATTCTATGGCTTTCATAAGCAGGCAGCTATTGATGACCAGCCAACATTACCATGTGAATGCAACGTATCTAATGCTGGAGAAAAGATGTCTGGTTGCACTTTAAATGCAGTTCTATTTCCATGGCAACCGCATCCCTTCCCCAGCTTCCATGTATACCCCATTGCATTCCATCTCTGCACTTCTGACATTTATTACTTCCAATTATTTTCGTGGCAGCCGTACCCCTTCCCTAGCTTCTTTGGATTCTTTTGTGCTTCATTCCTTCATCTTTTTGAATTTCTACATTCTCTTCATTGTTGTAGGAATTGCAATGGACATCATAAAGTTGCAGTACGGTGCTTCCAAAAGCACTCAAGCAAAATTTTCTGAAAACCAGACCTCCTTGTACACGTCCACTGGCTCACAACGACCAGTGCAATGCATGGCATGACACTGTGTTGATGGTCGATACAGCATTGTCATATTATAATGCTATTATGAGAGAGGACACGCTCACGTGTCAGGTGAGTGGATGAAGCCATAGAACATCAGGGACACTGTGTAGTGTTAGCTAGGCCCTATTGGGCAGCTTAACATATCTGCTGTTAGCGAACCCAGTGGTGGGGAATTTAACACGAAAGGGTCGACCAGCTTTGGGGCTGTGTAGGCCTAATGGGGCCTTAACGCGAAAACAGTTAACGAGAGAGATTTACCGTTACCATTAACGCGAAAACAGCTGACAAGAGATTTACCGTTAATGCTAACGCGAAAACAGTTAACGAGAGAGATTTACCGTTACTGTTAGCCGGCTTGGAGAGGCCTTCTTCACTCGATTACTTTGACATTGTCTGTTGTCAGCTTGGTTGGTTTTGGTGTAGACGTTTTCATAAGAAGGGCAGACTGTGTTGTGATGTAGACCTGGTCATAGCAGAGGAACAGGCACTGGTGATAACGGAATGTTATCATGATAAGAGCAACAGGCTCGCTCTGGTGTTATTTAAACCTTAACATTACAGGAGCTACAGGCTCTGATGTTATCTAGACGTTATCATAATCGGAGGTACAGGTTCTGGTGTTATCTAGACGTTATCATGATAAGAGGAACAGGTTCTGGTTTTATCTAAGATGGTATCATAACGAGCGGAACAGGTTGTAGTGTTATCAGAACGTTATGATAAGGAATAACCTATGGGTTCTCGTGTTATCTAGACGTTATCGTAAAAAGAACAGGGGTCTGCTGTTATCTAGCCGGTATCATAACAAGAGGAACGTGGTCTCTGGGGTTATCCAGGAGCCTTACAATGACGGATCGACACACTCAGGTGCTACTCAGACCTGTAAGGAGGACCTTCAGCCTGCCTGGAGAAACAGACTTTGGTTTCAGCATGACCGCAAGGACAAGGTGGTCTGGTATTAGGCAGGACGGGGTGGGACCTTAGCTTGACTAGAGAGACTGGTTCTCGTGATGAAAGGGCTGGGTTGACCCTTGAATATGGATGGTGTTGGCAAGGCTGGCTGGCTGGCTAGGGGGTCTCAGCATGACTGAGGCACAGACAAGCGTCTCAGAATGGCGCTGCATCGTGACACAGAACCTTCGGCAATGTTATTGTCTTGAGGGAAAACCCCCCGGAGACACTGTGAAGACTCGGGATCTACTAAATGGCTCATTTCCATGTAAGAATTTGATTAGATTCCCTATTGTATCTCTTTTTGAACCGGACAGTGGAGTCTGGACGGTATTTGATGTTGATAACTGTCCTCTGTACACTCGTTAAAGACAAATAAGGGCTTAACTACCTTATATATATATATATATATATATATATATATATATATATATATATATATATATATATATATATATATATATATATATACATATTTATATATTCCTATGAGTCCACAGGGAAAATGAAACACGAAAAGTTCCCAAGTGCGCTTTCGTGTAATAATCACATCATTATTACACGAAAGTGCACTTGGGAACTTTTCGTGTTTCATTTTCCCCGTGGACACATAGGAATATCTTGATCACGCGCAAAATTGTGATCCTTTCCTATATATATATATATATATATATATATATATATATATATATATATATATATATATATATATATACTTTTCTCTCATTATTGTATTATTCCCCATTGTTGGGGACTGGAGATACATAGGGTGGTTTTATCATAAGCAGCAACTTGTACGCCTTGCTGAGACTTTTGTGTGTATCATTTGAACACTCCAGTAAGGTGGAGGCAAAACACGTGTATTCAAATGGCATGTGTGGATAGGATGATAACCTCTGGAAAATCTTGTCCCTTCTCGACCAAGAGAGTTAGTGTGGACAGAGGACTTCATCCTGTCTGCATCGTGACCAACCATTACTTATATTTAATGCAGAGTAGCTTTTTTTTATATATATGATTTCCTGAACTGATCATTTTGGAATGTAGCGCAGAGGGGATACGGGGTATGAACTAGACACACACACACACACACACACACACACACACACACACACACACACACACTTGTGGTGTAGCGTCAGTGACCGTGAATCAGCACGGGTTCATAAGGGGTCGGCCCACACCCATCCCAGGTGTTCATCGTCACCTTTGGGGCTGGTCGATAAATGGGTACTTAGCTTAAGTTATGGTGTGTGTGTGTGTGTGTGCGTGTGTGTGATACACAAGGTAAAGAGAAGCGACAACATGAGTGTAAAACTCTCACCGTTACGCACATATGATAACCACTAGCAGTAATCGCGCGTGCGCCCGCACACACACACACACACACACACACACACACACACACACACACACACACACACACACAAGCTACACATTACATAGACACATAAACAAGCTGCATCACTCAGTATTGGCCTGGCCAGGCGCCCAAAATGCGCCAGTCAAAAGCTGGTATTTGAAAGGTGGATCCTTTGGTCCTGTCCTCTTCAAGTTGGGCCAACGGAGGGAGCAGAACCCCCACCTCCACCCACATCACTACGCCCCCACACATTCCCCCCCCCCCTCTCCCACACTCCCCCACCTCTCCCCCTCTCCAGCCTTCAATACTGCGTTGTTGGAGAGGGGGGGGGGGAGAGGGGGCGCTTGGCTTCTCCTCTCCCCCCCCCCCCCTCCCCAACCTACCCCTCGAAATAGCAAGCTCCTCCCCCTCAGGATATTTGGACACGCCCCTCGGGGCTAAATGACCGGTAATTAGCCAGATGGTGTTTCTCCTGGCTTCCTTCTCTCTCTCTCTCTCTCTCTCTCTCTCTCTCTCTCTCTCTCTCTCTCTCTCTCTCTCTCTCTCTCTCTCTCTCTCTCTCCCCTTCTTCTTCTTCTTCTCCCCTTCCTATTCTTCTCCCTTCCACCCCCCCTCTCCCCTTTCCCCCTTCCCCTTCCCTTCCTCCCCTCCCTCTCCACTCGAATATCGGCTGATGGATTGTGATCCAATATTCGCTCGGTTCCACCTTTGACATGCAAATATTAAGACCAAATCGGTCAAATTAGAAACCTTGGCGGGTGTGGGAAGTGACTTTGTGCCTTTCACGCCTCGCGCGTAGGGTCTAGTTTACCGTAAGCCTGATAATGAGAGCTGTCCGGGATGGCTTAATACTGATTTCTTGCCTTTTTGTTCCGTGCATAATGAATCCTGATGACTCATACACTGTGACGCTGCGTTGACGCTGGGCTGTGTGACCTGCACCAGCTGTAGCGGCTCCTCTCCTCTCTCGTGGTAGCGCCGTGAGCTACGTCGGTCGCCTGCGCTCCTCATCGTTGTCCGGCGAAAACACCGTCCCGGGAACTCACTCTCTTCGCCAGGGGCGCGGGGGCGCTGACGCCACACTCCGGGGGGCGCCAGCTGAGAGAGAGAGAGAGAGAGAGAGAGAGAGAGAGAGAGAGAGAGAGAGAGAGAGAGAGAGACGTGTGACGTCTGTCAACGGGTCTCCACGGACTGGTCCAAGTCTTCGCTAACTGAATGACTGACACACACACACACACACACACACACACACACACACCCCATTGTCACACTCACATATCAGTGTTGGTAAACTCTTTCACGTACTGACTGACCGTTGTGTGTGTGTGTGTGTGTGTGTGTGTGTGTGTGTGTGTGTGTGTGTGTGTTGCCTTGCTTCTCATCTGGCGACGGTAAAGATGACTTTCCATCATTGTTTCGAGTGACTCTCGTCCGCAGAGCAGATCCTGAGGCTCTGTGTTCATCTATCGTGCGCTCGGTCGGACCACGTGTCAGCATTTTTATCCTGCATTTTAATCTAGATTTCATGAATGGAGGAGGAGGAGGAGAGGAAATTCCCCCTCGCGTAGGTGTGACTGAGGTATGACCAGCTGGTTCCCAAGTGACGCAATTCGTTCGGTAAAATTTAGCGAGATGCGCGTCTGGTGTGAGGCCTTCCCGACGCAGGAAATACAAAAGGATTATTTTTAAGCTGTATTTCTGGATGCTGTGATCGAAAACGCCTCAGTTCTCCAATACAAAAGACGGAGAGAGAGAGAAAAAAAACAGAGCAAATATATTTGCTGCCGACGGTGTGTGTTTTTTGGGGGGAATCGAAAATAGATTAATTCTAAAGTTAAGGAGTGAAAGAAAATGTATACGACTTTTCCGCATTTATTTGTAATGTGAGACGAGTTTCGGAATTGAAAAATTGAGGGAGTTTCATAAATTCTCTGGCGTGTTACGTTTCGCGTGCAGCAGCGAGGCTGAAGTTACACATTAGGATACAGGACACACACACACACACACACACACACACATACGATGGACACTGGGGAAGACCCAGAACCTTTGTGTGAGTAATATATCGTATTCACCGAAAGATATAAATCACGGAGGGGTAAAATGTTCACTTGTCCGCATCATACGTGCTACTGCCCAAGAATCTCAATTGCCCTAGTTGGTATGCGGGAGACAGCAGTTGTCGCTGGCCACAAGAACCATTTCTTCTTTTTTTCGTCTCTAAACGATTTTCCTCTACAGAAGGAGGAGGGCGAGCGGTGTGTTGTGTCCCTATAGCAAGGCTTACGAGTCTCCGGTCAGGCTTCCAGCACTTAGCACGGTTAGCTTAGCACGGTTCAACTGTCGCCCGCTGGGGGGTATGACCGTCTCTTGCCTGGGTTTAAAGAGTAGTTTGGGCCGAGCTAAGTGATATGTCTCCTGGGAGGCTGCTTAAAGTTTTTATCCAGGAATCGGCCATAATCATTTACGACTGAGGATTCCAGAGATCCTTTTGTTTGTCAGACGTGACCGCGGGTTTGAACATGGAAGCTGAAGATGTTGAACGATTCCTTTTTATGATTGAGAGTTTATGAAGTAGATTCACCCGTGTGCTGCAGGCATAGGGATAAGCAAGGATTGGCAGACCAGCTTAACACATCACCATGTCAGAGGAAGCCACCGTAAGATTGGACCCCCGCCAGAGTTCCTCGAACACACACACACTGAGCAATTATTTGAGGCTTTAGAACCCCCCCAGGGGAGCGCTGCTGCTGGACAGAAGGAGAGCTCTCATGTTAGACTCCAGGAGAGCTATGCTGCTGGACTCCAGAATTCTGACAGTGGACATTAGCAGAGCCTTGCGGTTGGACTCCAGTAGAGCTTTACCACTGGAACTTAGAACTTTTCCATGGGAATGTAAAAGAGCTCTGCTGCTGAATTCTGTGAGAGCTCTCCAGTTGTAGTTACGGAAAGCTATGATACTGGGTTGTAGAAATGCTTCATCATCAGACTCCGGGAGAGTTCTACAAGTTCTACAACTGGAGTCTAGAACACTACTGCTACTGTGACTTAGGAGAGCTCATGGATGGACCTTAGGAAAAAAAAATATGTTGGAATCCAGGAGAGATTTGCTACTAAACTCAAGAAGAGCTCCTCTGCTGGAATCTAGGAGATTTCTTCCACCTCTGGAATTCCAAAGAGGTCTGCTTCATGATCATACCAGAACTCTGCTGCTAGACTCTAGGATAGCTCTGCAGTTGGAATTTAGGGGGAGCAGTTCTGCTGAACCCCAGGAGCGTTCCGCTGCTGGCCTCTGGAAGAACTCTGTCGCCGAACTCGAGGAAAGCTCTACTCTGCTCTTGCCCTCTCCATAAGCTCCGTTACCACAACGTCCGAACTGTGTGTAATCAACTTGGGCAAGGGAAAGGAATCGACAGGGACGATGAAACCAATGGAAGAAAAGCATTAGCAAGGTAGTGAGCGAGCCTTACTTTGTGGCTCCAGAAAAGAAAGAAAGACAAGTCGAAATGAAATCTGTGTCGGGGTACAGATTTTCCTGCACATATTCTGCCACATACTGGAGCAAACCAAGAGTGATCACTGGAACCTCACTGCGTACGCTCAGCTGCCCCAGCGGGAACACGAGCTTCGGCCATTATCTCATCCAAGATATATTAATGTTTATTCTGAGATCCGAGAGATGGAGAACGAAAATGCTTATCGCCTCTTTTCCTTAAAACCTCACGGAAATAGAAAAGAGGATAGATCCTTCTATAATACCCGACGTAGGTACACATTAGGTCGTACCATCCGACCTGGATACACATTAGGTCGTACCATCCGACCTGGTTACACATTAGGTCGTACCATCCGACCTGGACAAACCTTAGGTTGTACCATCCGACCTGGACACGCATTAGGCCGCACCACCTTCCCTCAGATGATGGCTAACCTTACAGTTCTACCCTGATGGTTTCATTCGAATCGAGGCCGTATCACAATTCCGACGGCCGCTGTTGTGCGGGGTGACAGGAGCTTGGAAAGAATGGAAGTGTTCTGTCCAGTTGCTGGACCACTTGACGGATGAAGAGGAATTGGTCGACGTGGTTCCATGCATCAAGGTCCTCTCTCATATATCTCTTGTTTCGCGATGATATCAGACACTTACCCAAGCACTTTTCCTCCACACAGGCCCGTCATCCCAGCTCTGTCCCTCTTGCAAAGACTCCTCAACCCGGTGCTGTTTCCCCTACATAGACCCCTCAACCCGGCACTGTCCCCCTACATAGATAGACCCCTCATTGAGACCCTCCATTCATCCCCACATAGACCTCGGCACTGTCTGTCTACTTAGCCTCCCCATCCGACAGTGTCTCCCAACATAGACCCCAATCCGACACTGTCTCCCCACACAGACCTCAGTCTGCCAGTGGCAGACTGAAGGACTCCCCAACTCAGACCCCCTCAAACCCAGCAGAGTCTCTCTTTGGGAACTGTCAGTTCAGGGAGGGCCATTTGCTATATCGGTCTCCTCCCATAAACAAATCTTGCTTTCAAGTAAAGACAATATTGAGAGTTACGACAGTTCTTTCTCTTCATATGAAATAGTGTCGTTTTGTATCACCTGTCGTCCCAGATGTCGCTGCGAGAACTGCGGGAGATATTTTTTTTGGATTTGGATATGGTATTGTGATTATTTACAGACGGGCGTGACAGACTGCATTTTTAGAGTGACGTGTGTGACGTACTGTGGTAAGAGTGAGGTCTGGTGTGTAATACAGTGTGATGAGTGGTCTACAGTGTGAGGAATAGCTATTAATGTCAGGGTGTGGTTCTGGTGTGTGGAATTGCTAATATTGTGAGGTCAGAGTGTGGTGAGGACCGAAATTTCGTATGTGGAACAGCATAAGTATGACTTACGTATGAGAGAAATACATTGTGGAGGGATTGTATGGAGGAACAGTATGAGGAGTGAGATACGATAGTGAAAAAAAAAAACCCTCTGCGAGTGAGGTACAGTGTGAGAAATGAGATAACATGAGGAATGAGGCAATGTTGAGGAGTAACACACAGTATGTATGAAGAGCGAGACACAGGAGTGAGTGAGTGAGAGGAGTCTTGGTAAGGCCTTCCAGTTCTCTCCATCCCTCTCCCTTCCTCTCTTTTTCCGACCCCAACTTCTCCCTCCCACTCCTTACTTCTGGTCTTTTCCTCCCTCTCCCAACCTCTCCTTCCCACTCTCTTCCTCTCCCAGTCTCTCCCTCCCTCTCCAAGCCTCTTCTTTCCTCTCCCAGCCTCTCCCTCCCTCTCCCAGTCTCCGAGCAGGTAATTGTGAAGTTGGAACAAACTTTTTAGCCATTATTTGAAGAATGAAGAAGCAAGTTGTTCCAAGGAACCTCTTGTTTTGCTATCTTTCTTTTTTCTTTTCTTTTTTCCCCCATCATGGTGCAACATCTTGTCTCCTCTGTGTTCATGGTTTTTAATTCTCTCATTTCCTTTGTTGTTGGAAGTAATTTGCCTAGTTACCATACATGTGTGGTTATAAGTTTCCTCCGTCTTTTTTGTTAGAAAAAAAAACTCGGTTAATTTGTTGAATATAAGACAAAGTCGCACATTGAGTTTTGGGTCTTTCAGGAAGATTTTAGAAATAACTCGATCATTTTACTTTCTCCAGTCGCGCCTCTGGTGATTCACGATGCAAAATGTGAGGGTTGAGTGAACACAGGCACCAGTCTGTAATATACACCTGACCCGTGTGTCGAAGTAGACAAATAGATAAATACTAACTTCGCACACCAGGTCGAGGGGTGGGTCTGGTAGGATTATGGTGCGTATGTACAGCATAGCCTCCCGTCTAGCACTCCGAGGGAAATTATACTGAACCCACAGCATAGTTTGACGTCCGTCCCTCCCTCCCCCTGGACGAGATTATGCTGTTCGCACAGCATAATCTCCCGCCCGTCCGTCCGTCATTTTGAACGAGATTATGCTGCACGCACAGGATATTCTCCCGTCCGTCCGTCCGTCCGTCCGTCCATCTGAACTAGATTATGCTGCACGAAGAGCATAGTCTCATTCCCGCCCGTCCGTCAGTCCGTCCATCCGTCCGTGTCTGCGTTACGTGTCATCAGCTCGCGTGACGGAACCCTCACTTTTCACCGGATACTTTCCGGATTAGAGGATCACGTGCGCCGTCGTGTGATCCACTGGTGATAAGATCCTCTGGACTTCACGGCAAAAGTGGCCAGATTACGGCCAATTACGGCGGTGACAGCCGGCACGATAACACCCACCCCCGGTTTTCCATCAGATCTTCCTCAGGTCGTACGTGCGTGTGGACTGCTCTCTGCTCGACGCTTGTCTGAATTTCCAAAATGCTCGTATCAAAAATGCCCGAATTATGGCTATTTTAGAGAAAAAAGGAAGGATTATGTCTGTAAACACCTTTTGGCATTGAGGATTAGGTCTGTAAACTTCTTTTGGCATTGAGGATTAGGGCTGTAAACTTCTTTTGGCATTGAGGATTAGGTCTGTAAACTTCTTTTGGCATTGAGGATTAGGTCTGTAAACTTCTTTTGGCATTGAGGATTAGGTCTGTAAACTTCTTTTGGCATTGAGGATTAGGGCTGTAAACTTCTTTTGGCATTGCGAATGTTAGTTTTAACAATTGATTGTCAACTTTTTTGGTCTGCGGCTTCATTCCGTGACAGACGATCACATTAATTCAAGATTTTTCCGTTTTTTTTTTTCTTGTTTTTTTTTTTTTTGTCACTGGCGTAAGGACTTCGACACACAGAAAATATGAAAGAATCGTCTTTAAGTATCAGGTATATTTGGATTTCCCGTTACGTCACTAGGTTTTCAAGTTGTGATAGAAAATAAGGGCCAAAAAAAACCCGGCCATTTGACACAAAAACGACTCAGGGATCGTCTTCAGGTATCGCATATATGTGTGCATACGATAACTTCATTAGCTTTTTCAAAGGCTGATGTGACAAAATGACCTTAATATGGCCACTTATTGATTTCCCTTCTTGTGCTTGCAGGAAAGCGGGTTGTCAGCGATCCTTTGTCCAGAACTTGCCGTCTGTCAGGTCAAAGAAAGTGTGACAAGCAGCAAGCTACATAGTGGGTGCTGCACCTTTAAAGGTTTTAAATCTGATGAGGTCAAAGGTCAAGGTCGGAGGATTATAGCTGAGTCTTTTTACAAGTTGTGAAATGACGAAAGGTCACAGCTGGGGACCTAGGGAGATGAGCGCTTGTCAGGGCGAAAAGATGAAGCAGAACAGGGTCAAAGGTCAGAGTCACTATAGAACACGTAGAGGGGTTATTTTTGAGTGTCCTCTGAGCATGCTTGTAGAAACATGGCCCGCTGATAGTGGAATATGGCACACATGCGTATAACAAACGCGTTGTGAACATGACACACTTGCGTTGAACATGATCCACTCACTATGCGCAGGACCCATTTTACGATGAATGTAACCCACTCGTAAACGTAGCATACTTGCGTTGAATATAACATACTCATTGTGAAGATGGCACAGATGGCGTTGAACATCATCCAAATATTGTGCAGAGTAGGGTACACTGAAGTTGAACTTAACCCACTTGGTTGTGAACATGGCACACTTACGTTGAACATAATCCGAACTTCTGTTCCGCAGTTGTTGTTGTACCTTAAGAAAACGTAAACTCTCTCTCTCTCTCTCTCTCTCTCTCTCTCTCTCTCTCTCTCTCTCTCTCTCTCTCTCTCTCTCTCTCTCAGTTACTGCACCATAGGAGAAACAATCCATAGCTGTTACAATTGGAGAACAGGTCTTCCATCTCATTCTTCCACGCCGATCAGTCCATCGAATTGGCAATTTTATCCCCTCCACACACACACACACACACACACACACACACACACACACACACACACACACACACACACACACACACACACACACACAAAGAAAAAATCTTATAGTTGATCCGTACTAGGGAACTGCTCTATTATTCCGTGGTTGTCACTGTGGTATGACTAGGTAGCATTTTCTTGTAAGCAGTAACAGTGTCACCGAAAACAGTACGGTCCAGGGACTCACAAGATGGGAATTGCCCCTCACACTACAGTTCTCCGTTGCTTAAGTTGTATACTTAAACGATCCGTCGATTCCCAGTGGCATGATGTGTCTATATGTGTGTGTGTGTGTGTGTGTGTGTGTGTGTGTGTGTGTGTGTGTGTGTGTGTGTGATTATGCTTATTTGCAAACCCATTTTGCCTTGAAGTTTGCCTCATTTAAGAATCTTCGTACAGTTGGCACATGTGGGGTCTGTGTTCCACATAGATTTCTCAGGCAGTCCATGCGAAAGATATGGTCGATGTCGTCTACATCCACGTGGATGTGAAGTCCTTCTTATCGAAGGTATTGGAATCCACAGATCTTGAGCTCAAATACTTTTTGTTGTTCTTTTACCGGACGCTGTGTGTGTGTGTGTGTGTGTAACTTGATCTCTCTCTCCCGGAACGTATGAATCATCCGCTGTGTTTCCTCTGGGGTTGTCACTAAGTTTCTGCATGTATTTATAAGACGACAGGATATTGATTTGTCGAACAGCCGAGTGGATACGACCTTCCCCACTTCTCACCTTAGCGAGGGAAGTTGAAGGCTCGATTCCTTGTACTTGAGGGAAATATATATATATATATATATATATATATATATATATATATATATATATATATATATATATATATATATATATATATATATATTTGAGTAAGTAATGTAAGGGTAAGAGAGATGTGTGGAAATAAAAAGAGTGTGGTTGAGAGAGCAGAAGAGGGTGTTTTGAAATGGTTTGGTCACATGGAGAGAATGAGTGAGGAAAAATTGACCAAGAGGATATATGTGTCAGAGGTGGAGGGAACGAGGAGAAGTGGGAGACCAAATTGGAGGTGGAAAGATGGAATGAAAAAGATTTTTGAGTGATCGGGGCTTAAACATGCAGGAGGGTGAAAGGCGTGCAAGGTATAGAGTGAATTGGAACGATGTGGTATACCGGGGTCGACGTGCTGTCAATGGATTGAACCAGGACATGTGAAGCGTCTGGGGTAAACCATGGAAAGTTGTGTGGGGCCTGGATGTGGTAAGGGAGCTGTGGTTTCGGTGCATTATTACATGACAGCTAGAGACTGAATGTGAACGAATGGGGCCTTTGTTGTCTTTTCCTAGCGCTACCTCGCACACATGAGGGGGGAGGGGGTTGTTATTCTATGTGTGGCGAGGTGGCTATGGGAACAAATAAAGGCAGACTATGAATTATGTACATGTGTATATATGTATATGTCTGTGTTTGTATATATATGGGTACATTGAGATGTATAGGTATGTATATTTGCGTGTGTGGACGTGTATGTATATACATGTGTATGTGGGCGGGTTGGGCCATTCTTTCGTCTGTTTCCTTGCGCTACCTCGCAAACGCGGGAGACAGCGACAAAGCAGAATATATAAATAAATAAAATATATATATATATATAAATATATATATATATATATATATATATATATATATATATATATATATATATATATATATATATATAAATATATATATATATATATATATATATATATATATATATATATATATATATATATATATATATATATATATACATATATATATATATATATATATATATATATATATATATATATATATTTATTTATATATATCAAGATTGAACATCACACATATTGCCAACGTCACGCTGTTGATTACTACTGAACATGAATTATTCTGTGAGCAAATTTGCCAGTCGTGCCTACCATCGACTCGGCAATATTGGTTTGGCTGTTTCAATTAACAGTTGTCTCTAACTGGGGCTTAGAGAGCCCGCAGACAGGCCCGTCACTGTGATACACACGACAGTTTGATGACTCCCACTGGATGACTTCAATATTCAATAATGATAATCATAGTAGTAATGATGATGATTATAGTAGTAATGAAAAGGATAATATGTTTTTAGTGGTGTATTTCAAGGTCTGTTCGAATACTGTTTGTGTGTTAAGGGAAGGCAGTGTTGCACTCGTGTTGCCCCGTCTCTTGACCTTGTATATATGTACCATGTCTTTACTCTTGTACACACACACACACACATACACACACACACACACACACACACACACAAGCCTAAGTCAGGTACTTATGTATCGACCAGCCCCAAGGGGAGGATGAACTGTTGGGTTGGCTGTGAGCCACCTGCCGCGCCCAGGACTCGAACCCTGGTGATCCCGGGCTTGTTCGTCCCAGTATGGAGCATTGTTCGCATGTGTAGAGACCCTTCTCCTCTACCTGTCTCTTAACGAGAGTAGAACCCAAATCCTCCTTGTCAATTCTCGATCTATCAGTCCACTGTAGTGTTGCCTCCATGTTCCTGTTCTGTAGCAATCATTTCGTGCCTTTCTCTCGTCAAGCTGTCCACGTTTTTCCCTTTCAATCAGTATCGTACCCTTGGAACGCGTCTGGCGGCTGCTTCCCATAGTTTGTGTGTGGAAACTGGGCATGCGAGGCTTCACCATTGTGACTCCTCCCCTGTCTGTTTTCTCGAAGAAGTTGAGGAATTTTCATATTGTTTAATTCTTTTTTTTTTCACCCTTCGAGTCAAACCTTGGAACACCTGAGGAAGTCGGATTAATTTCATTCTTGTCACATTGTATCATCCTTTCTTCAGGGCATGACTGAGGTTTGATATCCCAGTGGCATGTCGATCACTGGAAGAAAAAGAAACATATCCTCTCAGTATTGTACAAAGATTCGTCTTTTGTTGCTGTCATCGTCCAGGACTTTTCTAATACATTCTCGATTTTTACCGATACCTGTATTTCACTTTACTTCCTTACATATATTTTTTTTTTTATTTATTTATAGATTTTCATTAACTTTCTCCCAAGGTCTTCACTTGCTTCCCATTTAATCATATGTGCCAACCAACTGTTACATTTTTATTCAAAACTATTGTAGGGTCTTTGTCCTTCCATTCACTGTTGCTTTCCTGGAAATTCAGCTTTTTATTCATTTTTTCCCAGACTCTCTCTCTCTCTCTCTCTCTCTCTCTCTCTCTCTCTCTCTCTCTCTCTCTCTCTCTCTCTCTCTCTCTCTCTCTCTCTCCTTCTTCACCAACTTTCTGAAATCCTCGGTGCACCTTGCTGGACCTTCTTCCCATTACCAATACCCTCAGTGCCACACACCTCAGCAGCAGCGGCCGTCTGTGATGTGTTCTTGAGGTGTTTGTACGTCGCCTCCGCCTCTACTGTGTCGGATCCTCTCAACTTTTCAGTCAACTTGGAAGTTACGTTTCACACTTTCATCCCCCCCAGCTATACTGGTTTCATCCCTTTATTTTTTTTTTCTTTTTTAAGTTTTCATCATTACTCATGTACATAGTGAAAAGCTAACCCCTTGCCAGTGAGAAAGGTGGTAGAATTAGGAAAGAGGGAATGGTATGTACGTCATTTTTTTTTCTTTTTTTTTGCAGGTGAAGAAAGTGTTTGGGAAAGTCTTAGAGAAAAGACGAAAGTTTTATGCATCATTTACGGATTTTGAAAAAGCGTTTGATATTGGGAATGCGTAGAAAAGCACATTGTGAGATCCTCTTTAAATAGCGTGGATAAAAGACTTATGAATGCTGTTCAGGGCTGTTCATTGTGGGAGTAGAGCATGTGTGAGGGTAAGTGGTGGTATTGGGTGGGTGGTTTGAGGTACACGAGGGAGTACGTCAACGTTGTGGGATTCGCCGTGGTACTGCACTGCGTTTGTAGAGGGATGATGAAGAGCCGGAGGGAATATGGTGGGCTGTTGCGATGCCGTATGAAGAAGGAAGAGGAGGAGGAGGCTAAAAGTGAATGTATGTAAGAGTAAGATGAGAGATGGGAAGGTAAGATTAGTTTGCCTGGTGAAGAACTGTGGAAGCTGTGAATGAGTAGAGTAGAGTTTAGTGAGGATAGCAGCGGGGAAGCTGATGTTGAAAGTGGACTCATGTAAGGGAAAAAAATAATGAAGGTACAGTGAGAGTTATGGTTACAGGGAAGATATATTTCAGAACAGAGTGCAGGAAACCTTGGGAGAACCGGCACAGTTTGTCTCATCCTGTGAAACGCAAGCGTATGTAGGTCAAGGTGGGGGTAGGAACTGATTGTAATAGAGATGCATGACCAGTAATATAGCTGAAATAAGGAGGATAGATAGACTGAATGATAAATGGAGACGTGAGAAAGCAATGTGATAAGAAGAAGTTTCGTTGTAAAGACGCTTGGATGAGAATCACTTGGATAGTATGGTCATGCTGAATGCATGGCAGATGAGAGGATGGTCAAGAAAATATATAGTAGTACAGAAGACGTTACAGGAAGGAGATGGATAGATGTAGTGATATAATTGATGAGGGCTTAAGGTATTTAAGATTAAGATGTTAGAGGAACGATTGGGGATGTGACGTAATGGAAGCAGTTTGCTCAAACCGATGGTGTTAATAGTGACGTTGGTCTAACTTGATGGATCAGTTTTCTGTGTAAAGTGAAACAAAAAAAAGTAGGGGGCATTTTATTATTATGGAAATCCATGTTTCACTTTAATCACTCTACAGACTGAGGTGTTGAGGATGTGTGTATGTGACTATTAGAGGCTCTGTGTTCCTGATCCACGTTGTAAAACGAAATAGAGTCATTATGATAGATGGTTAGAAACCAGCAATACTTTAACAGAGGACACGGAAATTATATGTAAAAGTATTCAGTAAAATGGCTTGACCTTTGGAGTCGTACCTCTGGATTCTGATGTACAATTGTATATACGGCAGCCTCTCAACAGCGTCTATATATAGACTCTAGAAAGGCATGTATACACTGTAGAATCTAGAAAGAACATATGTACTTAGAGTTACAACAACATAATTTGATCCTGTTTAGAGTTAGTACAACATGATTTGATCTTGTTTCAAAATGTTCACGAAAGTAATGTTGCATCGTTTTGGTCAGACTTCCTCTGATTCCTTAATCTTATAAATGTTTGTGCCTCAACTGTGTGGAGAAAGAGGTTGGTGAAAAGTGGCAAATTACGGCAACCTGGCTGTGAAGGCTGGTTAAGGTAATAGTAAGTGGTAATCAGCTGAGAAAACGGGAGGTGGTATATAAAGTTCTGATTACGCATTGATCTGAAGGATGATTTACGATGAGGTCACTTATTTAGGGTCATGGCGAAGGGCTTCTGTGTTAGCGACAGATGTGAACTTTGACTTGGTATCCTTGAGATGCTTAGGTCGAATACTAAACGAAAGGAAGACCTGGTATATGATGGATCTCTGTGCCTGAGCGAGTCTCATGATATATACACACAGTGATCCTGCAGCTGCTGCAACATAATTATGATCTGCTTCCATTGTGAGGTTTCTGGATTTTCTGGCAAGCTGATTATTTGCATACGCATGAAGATTAGGCTTGGCAATTTACATGATGGACTCATCGTAAGGAACTTCTCCTCTCTAGATATGGTCTGAGTGTGAGAGAGTCAAGAGACATCTGCATTTACTCTAGTTACTCACTTGTGGGCCATGAATACAGGATTTGTTGAGGTTCTTGAAGGCGCAGGTGTTTGCACAACAGATTACGTGTGAGGATAAACCAGCGAGGTTGTATGTGGAGCTGTTCGCCTGCTGGCTTCTGCTGAACACCAGGTCAATGTGATATCCACTTTAGTGACATGTCAGCATGTAAGCTGTAGGGTATGATATTATGAACACGTTCAGGTCTGAACCCAACAAAGGAAACTTCATCGCTAGGAAATGTACCTATCTTTAAACAGAATAGCCTGTGAAATGTCTGTAAAATTTGGAGTGAACAGTTTTGTGATTAACTAGAAATCGCTTGTGTTCATATGTATATATAGACAAACAGTAACAGACCACTAGGTCCTTTCGAGGCTGTTTGATAGCAGAAGCGACCAGAGACATAGAGGTACGATGGAGAAAATTGAAAACAAAATATATCACTAAAGAAATAACAGAAAACCTACGAAGGCGCAAATAATGTCTGTCATGGACTTGAGGCGAAGTGTTCTCTGGTTTATTTACCAAGCGTATGTATATATTATGTTGCTTTCAACTCCTCTTATGGGTAAATTATTCTATAAGTTCATGATTCTGTTGAAGGACAAGAACTTCCCCTCATTCGAATAAAGTACTTGCTTTCCCGCGGGTTAAATCAGACTTATTTCGTCTTAAATCGCTGCTTAGATTGAAATAGTCAGCGCCCTTGTTAATTTTGATTACCTGCATTAGAATGTCTCTTACACTTCTCTTGTTAGGCTAAATGATTTAAGGTCGTGTTGACGGTTTTCTTGTGATTTGTTTCTCAGTCCTGGCATCATCTTGGCAGCTCGCCAGTGCACACAACATTCAGGTTGCGAACGAACCAATTATGAATCATAGATCATATCACGTACCTGGACAGGATTCATATCGTAACTTGCCTTCTTGTTTTAGCCAATGCGTCAAAGCCTTTGCACTTATCGACTGTCGAATTCATTTGCTGCTTGTGAACTAAAAGCTTGTCTATATCTACTTGTTGCTCTAGAGACTCATTATCTGATGTGGCTTTCATCCCGACACATCGATGTCCGCGAACCTTTCTGTCTAACAGTATTGCCCATTATTATTTCTGTCAGATATCATTAGAAAGAATATTAGTAGTCCCAAGGCTACTCCACTTTCTACGTCCAGCCATTTGGAGGCGTGACCGTTGATCACTACTTTGTTTACGATCAGTCAGCCAAAATTCCAGCCTGGGAAGTATAACACCATCTGTGCCACCTGATCTATCCTCTTGTAATCTTTGATGCTAGACTTTATCGAATACTTTCTAAGGAAGGAATGAAATGAATAACATCATCCGCGTTATTTTCATCACACACGAACCAGCGGGTTGGTCAGACGTGAACCATTGCATGCAAAACGATGATGTGGATTGTTAATTAATTAGTGACCTAAAAAGACATGTATACCATCTTGACTCCAAGGACTGTTTCCATACCTTTGCCAGGTACGGACTACAAATCAACTGGACTGCTACTTCCGAGCCTGGACTGGTAACGATGAGGTACGCAGGACTATCATGAAATATTCGCAGGTCGTCGCATTGTCGGCTTACAGACTGAGCTTGACTTGTTGACGTTACCTGGTGATATTTCATGCACACAGCGATAAAAGCAAGGGACCTAACATATCGACAGGATCTTGCAATGTTTTAAGTATACACTACGAAAGAGAAGGGGGCACAGCATTACTCCATAAAGTACTCCACAAGCAGTTTCTCTGACACACGACGGAACGTTTCTCAGAGAAGATAATCTTTTCTAGTTTCCGAGTCAGGTCTTCAACACTTCAGTTCTCGACGTCGGATAACCGAGTCTTCCAGCAGAACATTGATAGGCAGATGTCTCTTGAGCTCCACAGTATAATCATCGGCTCGGCTGGACTTTTCATGCTCTGACAGAACACTTTTTCGTGGCTTTTTGACGTGTGACCTTCGTCGGTATCCCACGGGGGTATAACACTGTCTCAGTATCTTCACAAGTCATGACAGCGCTCCCGTTACCTTCGAGAAGAGCTCCAATTCCACTTAGGAGACATCATTGTCCTCGTGTGATGGTCGTGTATACTGCACCAGAAATAAGGACGAGGCTGTTTAGGCTCGTCTTAATCGCTTTATCGCCGGCGTGAGCTTGTTCTCCACCCTGCAGTGGTGTGGCCGTAATTGCCTACATGGGTTAAGTAGCGTGTGCAGCCCGCCACTGTACTCCAGGAACAATGGTTGCCTGCCTCGCTTAATTCAATTGTAGCTCACGCTCGTCTCTCCCTGTGGTGTGTGACGCCGAGATCCTCGCTCGTCAGAGTCCTCACATGTGGAGGAAGCATTTGTGAAGAGACGGATTTCTCTCGCCGCACCTGAAGGGGGAGGATGAAAGGTTCGGTAATCGATTCTTTTCTGAGAGAGTCCGAAGGCGTCATTTCCCCAGGAGAGCTTCCATCCCACACATGCGCACGTGACAGTCTGTGAGATGTTTCCACTTAAAAACGTTTTGGGCTTGCGATAAAGCTGGTGATAATAGCGCGCGCCTGAGGGAACACTGGTGATTAGATAAACAGGTTTACATCACAGACGCATAGTCGTTACTACAGATGGTCATAGTCATCGAAAGGAGGAGTTCTTGTTTCCCTATCATAATCTTGCTCTACCGGGTTTGGGATTATTTGGGATCTGATATGGACTGTATGCATTGGATTGGTTCAGCCTGTCATGATCTATTGTCCTTTGGAATAATTCCACTTGCAGTCTGTTGAAAGACTCGAACTTGTTTGACTATCATATGGTGAGGACACTTGATCGGGATTTTGTGAAGGTGTCTCTATATAATGTTTATACATTCCATTTTCAGAGGATATGTATTCAACTTACATTTTATGAAGGAACTTTCCTTAAGCTTGTATTTGGTAGAGATATTTGTATGGAACATATTGTGTGGAGGAACCTGTCTTTGAACATATGTTTAGTGACGAGAATTGTAATCCTTATATTTTACGAAGGACCTTGTCTGAAACGTATATTTCGCAGTGATTTTTTTTCTTTTTTCACATTTCCTGAGAAGTTATTTGTCTAAAGCTTGTATGTAACGTGTGAAGGTTTTTGTCGTAAGCTTGTATATCCTGAAGTTACTGGTGTTGTGAAGGGGGAGTGTCTTAATCTGACATCTTGTAAGAGTTGTTGTCATAACTTATATTTGGTAAGGAACCTGTTTTGAAAGTATATTTCGTAAAGGGATATACCTTAAACTTAGAATATGTTTCCACTTAATTCAGGTGATGTAGCTGTAACTTATGCTGACGTGAACATCTCGTGGCCAAATTGAAGCTTCCTGAGTGAAGTGAATGCGAATGAAGCTCTAAGAATAGGTTGTTTGGTGGTATTCTCAGCTACTTGTTGTCACGCACAGGTCGGATGTGGGTTCGAATCCCAGCCGTGGGTGTAGAATACATACAAACACTCTACTATCTTTCAGTAAGAGAACCTCAGAGAATAATGAAAATACTCACCATTTTTCAGGTCCCAAGTTGGAAGTAGTTATGTTGATTGTGCTTTACTGTTCTTAGTAGTCATTTAAGGAACTGGTGAACCATACAGGGGTATGTTACAACCCTTGTTACAATGTCTGCTTTATGCGTTATACTAGCGTTTCAAAAGTTGTGAACAGCAGTGGATTTTAAGGACAGTAAACCTTTCAGTTTAATTTACATGGAATAGAATATCGTACCTGTAAAATGTAAAGGCGAGTATGTAAACATATGCAGGGGTCGCCAGAGGTTGGGTCCACATGGGTTCGAACCTTGGACGCGGCAATTGTTCCGCAGCCCAGATGTTCATCCATTTATTGGGGTTGGTCGATGAATTGGTTGTTTGGCTTCGGGTATTACCGTCTTCTGATGAAACACAAGACAGTCTCATTACAGGGCTCCTCACTGCAAAGGAGTCCATCCTGTCCCTGCTGCTAAGTGTAGCGCATCCTTGGACCGCAGAAGTTCCTGGAGAAGAGGGAACGCCTCATGCTGGGAGCGAGTGTGTCAGGATAATGATGAAGCACTGAAAGATAATTATCATTATCGCAGGATAGATAAAGTTAACGTTATCATTAATTATTCGTCCCCATGGGGGGAGCTCTGGTATCATAAGTTAATGGAGGAAGTGATTAATGCTCTCGAGTCGCCATTGAACCTGGGATTTTACGTAGAGCGAAAAGGGATAAAGGAAGAAATTATACCTCCTCAGCGCTGAGATAAATCCTGGGTCTTTGGAAGGCAGAGTATTTCACGTAGAGATTCCAGAAGCGCTGGAAGGGGAGGGGGTAGGGGAGGGGGGGTAGTGTTGGAGGGGAATGGGAGGTGTGGGGTCTTGGGGGGTCTGGGGGGATGTGGAGGGATAGCGGCGCCGTCGTAGGGAACCAAGCAAGAGCACCAGGGAGAGGAGGCAGGCCAAGTGGATCTCGGGTGTACAGGAACATAAAATTGGACCTGACTGGAGCCAAGTGGAGGAGGAAGTTCATTGGGCGGGCCTGGCGGGAGGGCGGGCTGAGGGGCGCCTCGCTAAACTGCTAATGACACCCACTCATCCCTAGTTCTTCGCTCTCCTCCTCCTCCTCCTCCTCCTCCTCCTCCTCCTCCTCCTCCTTCCTCCTCCTCCTCCTCCTCCTCCCGCCGCTGCCTCTCTTCCTCTGGAAACTGGAATAATTTTTTATTTTGTTGGGGTTCCCATATTGCTGGAATATATATATATATATATATATATATATATATATATATATATATATATATATATATATATATATATATATATATATTCTTTTGTGTTGCTGCTTGCTTTTGGTAACACCGCGAGTGGAAAAGTCACTGAAGGAAAAGCAATACAGTGTTGTTAAGGAACTTCTTTCTCTAAAGGGGTGCCATCATTTCCCTGCAGCTGATTGTTGCGCAGCATCGAAGCTCCAGAAGCTCCGTAAAGAGTGATCCTAGGGTTATGTATAATGATAGTTATGCTAACTATTTACGATACAATTTCTACTAATGATTACGATGATAATTGTAGCAATAATAATGATATTGATAATGATTATGATAATAATAATGATAGTAATGATCATTGTAATAATGATGATAATGATAAAAGTGTTTGTTTTCCATCAAATTTCTGGGTGTAGTGACCAGTCAGTGTTGTGTGCTCGCCGTGTATGTCTTAGCTGACACGCTCGTAGTTCGCCATGTGCGTCTGGCGCTGCAGCTGCAGTGGTCACTTGGGCTGTGTTTAGTGTGGCTGGCTCCAACTTCTCTACTAGTCTATTTTTTTTTTATGTCATTAGTTTTTGTTCAGTTTCCCTGTTCACCTCTTTCTTTCCTCACCTCTCTCTCACTCTCTCTCTCTCTCTCTCTCTCTCTCTCTCTCTCTCTCTCTCTCTCTCTCTCTCTCTCTCTCTCATATATATATATATATATATATATATATATATATATATATATATATATATATATATATATATTTTTTTTTTTTTTTTTCATACTATTCGCCATTTCCCGCGATAGCGAGGTAGCGTTAAGAACAGAGGACTGGGCCTTTGAGGGAATATCCTCACCTGGCCCTCTTCTCTGTTCCTTCTTTTGGAAAATTAAAAAAAAAAAAAAAAAAAAAAAAAAAAAAAAAAAAAAAACGAGAGGGGAGGATTTCCAGCCCCCCGCTCCCTTCCCTTTTAGTCGCCTTCTACGACACGCAGGGAATACGTGGGAAGTATTCTTTCTCCCCTATCCCCAGGGATATATATATATATATAAAATTAATCTCTGTTTCCCGCATTAGCGAGGTAGCGCCAGGAAACAGACGAAGAATAGCCCAACCACCCACCCACCCACACACACACACACACACACACACACACGCATATGTATTTATTCATATATATATATATATATATATATATATATATATATATATATATATATATATATATATATATATGCACACAAACATATACATATATACACATGTACATTTTCGTACTTGCTTGCCCTCATCCATTCCTGTCACTACCAAGTCACACAGGAAACAGCGTCCCCACTCCCCACTTTAGCGAGGTAGCGCTACGAAAATATATATATATATATATATATATATATATATATATATATATATATATATATATATAGAGGGAAGCAGGGATGGCTTGCGCAAAAGATGCCCGTGGCATGAGAAAAGTGGAAGGTGGGCAGATTAGAAAGGGTAGTGAGTGGTGGGATGAAGAAGTACGATTGTTAGTGAAAGAGAAGAGAGAGGCATATGGACGATTTTTGCAGGGAAATAGCGCAAATGATTGGGGGATGTATAAAAGAAAGAGGCAAGAGGTCAAAAGAAAGGTGCAAGAGGTAAAAAAGAGGGCAAATGAGAGTTGGGGTGAGCGAGTATCATTAAATTTTAAGGAGAATAAAAAGATTTCTTTGGGAAGGAGGTAAATATAGTGCGTAAGACAAGAGAACAAAAGGGAACATCGGTGAAGGGGGCAAATGGGGAGGTAATAACAAGTAGTGGTGAAGTGAGAGGGAGATGGAGTGAGTATTTTGAAGGTTTGCTGAATGTTTTTGATGATAGAGTGGCAGATGTAGTGTGTTTTGGTCGAGGCGGTGTGCGAAGTGAGAGGGTCGGGGAGAATGATTTGGTAAACAGAGAAGAGGTAGTAAAAGCTTTGCGGAAGATGAAAGCCGACAAGGCGGCGGGTTTGGATGGTATCGCTGTGGAATTTATTAAAAAAGGGGGTTACTGTGTTGTTGACTGATTGGTGAGAATATTCAGTGTATGTATAGTTCATGGTGAAGTGCCTAAGGATTGGCGGAATGCATGCATAGTGCCATTGTACAAAGCCAAAGGGGATAAAGGTGAGTGTTCAAATTACAGAGGTAAAAGTTTGTTGAGTATTCTTGGGAAATGATATGGGAGGGTATTGACTGAGAGGGTGCAGGCATGTACAGAGCATCAGACTGGGGAAGAGTAGTTTGGTTCCAGAAGTGGTAGAGGATGTGTGGATCAGGTGTTTGCTTTACAGAATGTATGTGATAAATAATTAGAAAAACAGATGGGTTTGTATGTAGCATTTATGGATCTGGAGAAGGCATATGATAGAGTTGATAGGGATGCTTTGTGGAAGGTATTAAGAGTATATGGTGTGGGAGGTAAGTTGCTAGAAGCCGTGAAAGTTTTTATCAAGTAGGAAGAAAGGAAAGTGATTGGTTCCCAGTGAATGTCGGTTTGCGGCAGTGGTGCATGATGTCTCCATGGTCGTTTAATTTGTTTATGGATGGGGTTTTTAGAGAGGTGAATGCAATAGTTTTGGAGAGAGGGGCAAGTATGCAGTCTGTTGTGGATGAGAGAGCTTGGGTAGTGTCAGTTGTTCGCTGATGATACAGCGCTGGTGACTGATTTGGGTGAGAAACTGCAGAAGATGGTGACTGAGTTTGGTAAAGTATGTGAAAATAGAAAGCTGAGAGTACATGTAAATAAGAGCAAGGTTGTTAGGCTCAGTAGGGTTGAGGGACAAGTAAATTGGGAGGTGAGTTTGGATGGAGAAAAACTGGAGGAAGTGAAATGTTCTAAGATATCTGGGAGTGGATTTGGCAGTGGATGGAACCATGGAAGCGGAAGTGTCACAGGGTGGGGGAGGGGGCGAGGGTTCTGGGAGCGTTGAAGAATGTCTGGAAGGCGAGAGCGTTATCTCGGATAGTAAAAATGGGTCTGTTTGAAGGAATAGTGGTTCCAACAATGTTATATGGTTGTGAGGCATTGGCTATAGATAGGGTTGTGCGGAGGAGGGTGGATGTGTTGGAAATGAGATGTTTGAGGACAATGTGTGGAGTGAGGTGGTTTGATCGAGTAAGTAATGAAAGGGTAAGAGAGATTGGCGGTAATAAAAAAAGTGGTTGAGAGAGCAGAAGAGGGTGTATTGAAATGGTTCGGTCACATGGAGAGAATGAGCGAGGAAAGATTGACAAAGAGGATATATGTGTCAGAGTTGGAGGGAACGAGGAGTGGGAGACCAAATTGGATTTGGAGAGATGGAGTGAAAAAGATTTTGAGCGATGGAAGCCTGAAGGGTGAAAGGCGTGCAAGGAATAGAGGGAATTAGAACGATGTGGTATACCGGGGTCGACGTGCTGTCAGTGGATTGAACCAGGGTATGTGAAGCGTCTGGGGTAAACCATGGGAAGTTTTGTGGGGCCTGGATGTGGAAAGGGAGCTGTGGTTTCGGTGCATTACACATGACAGCTAGAGACTGAGAGTGGACGAATGTGGCCTTTGTTGTCTTTTCCTGGCGCTACCTCGTGCGCATGCGGGGGGAGGTGTGGCGGGATATATATGTATGTGTGTGTGTGTGTGTGTGTGTGTGTGTGTGTGTGTGTTCCGAATTTTTGCTTTTATTCTATTCTTGACGAAGTTGTAATGAGCATTATATGTGCCACAGTGCCTCACTACCAGTAGGTGTTTGTCTGTGTAATGCAATCTAGATGAACTTCTGAAAGCTATATAATACATTGCTGATGAGCTTCAGGAAAATAAGCACTGTATTTGTACAGTCCAAATGCTTCATGAGCTTTTGACGACTCGTGTTCGAAGCTTCGAGTATAACAATCTACGAGAGCCACTCTCCAACCTTCATAGAATAAAGAAAATAGTTAATGTCAACACAATTTTTCATTATATAAGATGATTATCATAGATAATTGGATTATAGTAACAAATAATTGACTTGATTAGGAATTTGGCGTTATTTTAAGTGAGGAAATTAATTTGCATTCATCTAATTATAAAATCACTTCGTAAAAGTGAACCCGCCAGAAATGGCTGGGCTGTGGTGCTGACTGTGGAGGATGGACCACCACTTGTCAGCTGCTGATTGACTGTGGAAGGTGGACTGTCAGTTGTCAGCTGGCGGAGCAGTTCAGACGTAGATGTGAAGATTGAAGCAAAGGACGAGGTCGGGTAGAGGTGACGAGGGGGAATTGGCGACGGGAGGAGGACTTGATGAAGAGAGGAAGGGATAGCAAGGAAAGGAGGACGCTGGTGACAGAAGGAGGACGCTGGTGACAGAAGGAGGACGCTGGTGACAGAAGGAGGACGCTGTGACAGAAGGAAGATCTGGTGACGGGAGGAGGGACCTGTTGACGGTTGGAGGAATTAACTAAGGAAGGAGGATTTATCAGAAGAAGGAGTTGGTGAGAGGAAGAGGGCACAGTGAGGGAAGGAGTCGGCGACGGGAAGAGGGGCTAGAGACGGGAGGAGGAATAAACAGCGGGAGAAGTTGGCGACATAAGGAGGTGGCCGAGGGCAGCTGGCGAGAGCCAAACAGCCAGGCAGGAAATTAGTATCGGAAGCAGCTGGTCATCATTGGAGTAAATAGCGGAAGTTGCCGACGGGAAAAGTAGACGATGGATGGGCGGCAGGTCCTGGACGATGGATGGGCGGCAGAGCCTGGACAATGGATGGGCGGCAGGGCCTGAACGATGGATGGGCGGCAGGGCCTGGACGATGGATGGGCGGCAGGGCCTGGACGATGGATGGGCGGCAAGGACGAGAGATGGACGTTAGGGGTTGAACAGTTGACGGGTAGGAGGATCTAGACGGGTGGTAGGAACTCCCCCTCCTCTCGATATGAACCACTTCATACCACAGTGAACCCCTCATCCTTATGTGAACCACCTCACACCACAGTGAACCCCTCATCCTTATGTGAACCACCTCACACCATAGTGAACCCCTCACCCCGATACGAACCACCTCACACCACAGTGAACCCCTCACCCCGATACGAACCACCTCACACCACAGTGAATCCCTCACCCCGATATGAACCACCTCACACCACAGTGAATCCCTCACCACGATATGAACCGCCTCGCACCACAATGAACCCCTCGTCCCGTTTTACTCATCCATACACAACAAGGCCTCTCCAGCGATGCCATATAACTATGCCTCCCTCATCCCTCATTAGTCTCCTACAGGTTTTCAGGAACCGTGATTTTAACACAGGCTCGCTTCCACCCCACCACCTTGGTCCCATGTCCAACACCCGGCTTGTACCCGCTGTCTTACGCCCTCCAGAAGTCCTCCTCATGCCCGCCACATGACCTTCAGTACTTTCACTACGTCCATCATCCCTGCCCACCAGAGGACGTGCCTCCGTTTGACAGTTTTCTCCCCACCCGCAGACACATTCCATTCCGTTGAACCTGGAGCCCTCCTCACCCTCCCCCATCTTCGAGCTCGTAAGGCTTTTAGACCCCTGCTTTTTTTGCCTTCCTTCCCTTACCCATGTCATTCCCTTCCCATGTCCTCCCTTCCCACGTCTTTTTTTTCTTGCCCTACGCAGAAAAACAGCTGTTGCTCTTCTGTATCATTTGATTAAAACACCACAGAAGAATTAACAACCTCCTCTCGAGATTTTGTCATAAGGCAGGGGTAACGCGTAGTGCTCACCGCAGGAAAAAAAATGAGAATTGTGCGAGGAGACGCTACGTGTGAGTGAGGCAGAGACCTGGACTATATATAAGTAAGGGAACTTGACAGCTACTGACGAGCTGGCTCACTGTGTAGCCTACCACTGGCTACCCATAAAAACAGACAGATAGACAGATAAACAAGCAGAGAAAGGCAGAGAGGCAAGTTTGAAGGTCATAGGTTGCGTTCCTTAAGGCTACGTCCAGCTTTTTAATTCCGTATCCTTGCATTTTCAGTGGTTTTGCAATATATATATATATATATATATATATATATATATATATATATATATATATATATATATATATATATATATATGTATATATATATATATATATATATATATATATATATATATATATATATATATATATGTATATATATATATATATATATATATGTGTGTGTGTGTGTGTGTGTGTGTGTGTGTGTGTGCAGAACCTTCACTTCACCGTGAAGAGATATATGCAAATTATATATATATATATATATATATATATATATATATATATATATATATATATATATATATATATATATATATATATATATATATATAGTTTTCCCCTTTCCCATATTTGATTGCCGTTTCCTGCGTTAGCTAGTTAGTGCCAGGAAACATACGAAAACACATCCACTCACATACACATATACGCATACACACACACAATGATATATATATTCATACTTGTACGTTTTCGTCCTTTCCCGACGCCACCTCGCCCCACAGGAAACTGGCATTCTCTTCTCTTCTACACCCGATCGCCGCCCCTTGCTTCAGAGAGGTAGCGCCAGGAAGCAGACGAAGAAAGACCACATCCGCTCACATTCATTCTCTGGCTGTCATGTGCAATGCACCGAAACCACAGCTTCTTATCCACATCCATACCCCACAGACCTTTTCCATGGTTTACCCAGAACGTCTCACATTGCCTGGTTCAGTCCGTTGACGGCACATTGACCATAGTATACCGCATCGTTCTAAGTCACCGTATTCCGTGGATGCCTTTCACCCTCCTGCATGTTCAGGCACCGATTGCTCAAAATCTTTTTCACTCCATCCTTCCATCTCCAGTTTGGTCTCCCGCTTCTTGTTCCCTCTACCTCTGACACATATATCCTCTTTGTTCTGTGACACGTATATCCTCTTTGTCGATCTTTCCTCACTCATTCTCTCCATGTGTCCAAATCATTTCAGCTCACCCTCTTCTGCTCTCTCAACCACACACTTTTCATTTCCACACATGTCTCTTACCCTTTCATTGCTTCCTCGATCAAACCACCTCACACCACATATTGATCTCAAACATGTCATTTCCAGCACATACACCCTCCTCCGCACAACCCTATCTGTAACCTATGCCTCGCGATTGTTGGAACTACTATTCCTTCAAACATACACATTTTTGCCCTCCGAGATAACGTTCTCTCCTTCCGCATATTCTCCACGATATACACATTTTTGTTTCAGTACTATGTAGGAAGAGTTAGGGAAGCGTAAGGATCAACATTTTAGCATACAATGATAAAAGAAAATGAGATGGAAAGAAAACGCATAAAATCTCCTGTCTTGAAGGAACGGTCCGTGTGATAGATTACAATTCTATGTCAAATCAACATCTACCGTTATAGGAAATTTCTGGTGGTTCCAGAATGAATTTATTCCCCAGAAATTCATTCCCCTGAAATATTTGTGTAAAACCTCAGAAAGGAAGAAAAAAATCTGTATTTTCTCAGAGGAATTCCTTTATAGCTGAGAGGAAACAATGTGTTATATTCCCAGGATTGTCGACATACAGAGCCCTCAAATTTCAACACAAGATTTATTTTTTTTTCTTACGTCCTTCATGAGTCTGGATGTTGCCACTGGCCAAGGTAGGCCTATCGTAGTCTCCTTCGGGCTACCACTTGCTATGACTGATCTGCTGTAGCCTCCTACACGCCATTGACTACAGTAGGCCTGCAGTAGCCTCCTAAACGACAGTGGCTACAGTAGGCCTACTGTTGCCTTCTATTATATTATTGGCTAAAGTAGGCCTACTGTAGCCTCCTGCTGTATGCCAGCGGCTACAGTAGGTCTACTGTAACCTCCTATTATATACAGCCAGTGGGTACAGCAGTCCTACTGTAGCCTCGTGTTTCATGCCAGTGACTACAATCGGTCTGCTGTTCTCCCATCTCTCTCCTGCACACGAATCACTTTCATATATTTAATCTCTTCCTATTTGTCTTCATTTTGTCCTCCAATCCTCGTACTTACTCTGCTGCTTCTTATCTCTTTTTTTTCATTATATTTTACCTTTTTTTTTTTTTTACATCTTCTCCAGCCGTTCTCTTTCCTTTCCTTCATTACCTCATTTCTCGTTTGTCTCTGCTCTTCGACTTTGCCCCTATTATTCCCTTCGCTTCCTTCGTTATGTTTCTCTTTATCTGGTCACCCATATTCCCTTCCTTAGGTTCCACACTCGTACAACCGCTCCCATTTTCCTGTCTCCTATTTTCTCTTTCTTTCTCTCCCTTCGTGTCGTGTTGCCCATCCTTTATTCGCTATTTTATGGGCGTTTTTTTGTCATCATATCGCCCTTTGCTCCTTTTCCTCTCGTCTCCTACGAAGCATTTGTGGTTTCAGTGTTTTTGTTTCTTTGGTTCTTCCTCTTCATTAATTTAGCATCCGATGCCATTTATTTATTTTTCTTGCTACTTATATCCCTTCTCTTCTCTCTTCTTCCCTGAACTTCTTCCCGCATCGTTGTCCCTCCCTGCCCTATCTTCTATTCCGTCCCATTTTCTTTCCTCTTGGTTATCCTATATATTTGCCCCCCCAGCTTCGCTTCCTCTTTGTCTTCTGCTCACATAGTACACCACGGTCACCAAATGTTGATCACTCACAACGAAGGGACCACAGTCACAACATGTGGATCACACTGTGTAACATGTGCCATCTTTGAGCCTACCTATGAGGAGGCTTCATCCCCTCCTAACCCATCCCCAGTGGCTTGGGAGCAGTACAGTGTCATGTTTCCATCAAAGTTTCTCTCTACTTTACATAAAGTCTTAGAATAATAACTTAGGCACCGTCCCAAATTTAAAGTATCTGTTCTGACTCAGGCATCGCCCCAAGTTAGTTTTAAATCTTCAATCAGGCCCACTCCAAATTAGGATCTATTCAGACTCAGACACCGTCCCAAGTTAGTATCAATCCTCACTCAGGCACTGTCCCAACTTAGCATCATCCTCAGACACCGTCCCAATTTAGTATCAATCCTCACTCAGGCACTGTCCCAACTTAGCATCATCCTCAGTCACCGTCCCAAGTTAGTATCTGTTCCAGCTCAGGCACCGTCTAAAGTTAGCATCCGTCATAACTTATCCGCCGACCCTAATTAGTGTGTATCTTTACGGCTTCTGGGTCACTTGATGTTATGTCTCATCTTTAATGTGGAATGATTACCTTGTCATGGCCCGACATCGCTCTGGGTCTGGTTATTATTTTTTTTTTTTATCCTTTAAACTTGCAACGTTTGTGCCTTTATGCCAATTTTAGGGATTAATTGAATTTGTAAGTTTCATGATTTTTTTTGGGGGGGTCACATGAAACCCGACCCGCGCTTGGCTTCGCGTGCACAATGTTCATACAGGAGCAAATTTCACAGCCGTGGGCGTCCCGGTCACACCACATGTTCATATTCAGCCGTGGGCGTCCCGGCCACACCACATGTTCATATTCAGCCGTGGGCGTCCCGGCCACACCACATGTTCATATTCAGCCGTGGGCGTCCGGCCACACCACATGTTCATATTCAGCCGTGGGCGTCCCGGCCACACCACATGTTCATATGAACACTTCATGCGGGTGGATCTCGACCCGCTTCACTTAGGGGAGAGGTTGTTGGAGGAGAACGTGTCGCGGAAGTGGAGGAGGAGGAGGAGGTTGTGGAAGAAGGAGACAGGGCAGGGCTAGGGGTAGTGGAGGAAGGTTGGGGGGGCAGGTGAAGGAAGGGTTGGGGGAAGGAAATGAGAGATCGAGTTTTGGTCATATTTGCCAACACTGGAGCTGGTGGTGGTCGTGTTTCGCACCGGGTCTGTATGTGTGTGTGTGTGTGTGTGTGTGTGTGTGTGTGTGTGTGGTTTGTTCTAATGGGGGGTACGAGATGAGACATGTAGGTCGAACAGCAGCAGGTGATGGAGGAGGGCGTTGAAAAGAAGAGCAAGATGGTAGTGGTGAGTCGTCGCTCGCGTAGTGAAGCCTTGCGTTAATTGCTGATGATATTAAATCGTCGTTCGGAAGTTTGATTCGTCGGCTTGTTTGGGCCTACCAAGTGCGAGGATCCGTTCGTTCAGGCCTTCAACGTAAGTTACATCCACGAACCTTGAAAGTCTTCACCACCTTCGTCAGGTGTTGGGGGGCGATCATTCTACGACCACATACACACCCTCACTGTGTGCGTGGCCCTTGTTGATAAGGTAGAGAGAGGAATGTAGTACACGGGACAGAGGAGTCCAACCCGATAACGCTGACGTGATGTACACAGATTTCGTAAGGCCGTTCGTCGACGGTGACGATGGTGGTGTAGGACGTAATATGTGTCAGATGGAGAAATAGGTAGAAAAATGGGGGTTGGATATACCATTTCTTTACTGAAATATCACAGCGGGCTGTCGTAGATCAGGCTATTTCCAGTGTCGTTCTGGTAAAAGTCCTTAATCCCCTTTTGTGTGTGCATATATATATATATATATATATATATATATATATATATATATATATATATATATAATATTCTTTTTACCCCTGCGTAAAAAATGTTCTGACAGTGGGTTGCAGGCATGTCTGTATGAATAAATGCTATTATTAGCATGTGATACATGATGCGCTCTCTCTCTCTCTCTCTCTCTCTCTCTCTCTCTCTCTCTCTCTCTCTCTCTCTCTCTCTCTCTCTCTCTCTCTCTCTCTCCCCTTGTATCTTCACACTGGTCATTGGTCCTCCTAAGTTAGACTCGTATAAGTAACCTGATTTTTCTACCCGAGTTTGACGACAGTCAAGTGGCTCACTGCCACTTACTGTCCTAAGATCACTCACCCTTGAGATCCTATACAGCAAGTTTCCCTTCTTTTTAAATCTGCCATGAGAGACGTAGAGATTGAGGTCCAAAATTTGTCTGACATTTGGAAGAATAAGAAAAAAAAAAACTCATGGGAAAACAAATGAGCAACGTAGTTTCTAAGATCACTCGACCTCGATACAAGAATGATAAAGGTTTGAGAACCATCCTAAAGGGGATGAAGATGGTTTTCAGGGAGTTGATATAGGGTTTCTCCATGTATAAAGAGATCAGATTGTGAAGTAGTTTGTAATAATGGTCACAGGTGATCTTACGGCAAGGAGATAGAATACAGACTTTTAGTGAATGACCAGATATGAGGTCATAGCTTGTCAAGTTGAAAGAGCCGTCTGTAAAAGCAGGTCTGGGCAACCAGTAAACGAGTACATACCATTGATTCAGACTTTTTAACCAGATAACAAGATGATCAGTAATATCTGGGATATTCCCAAGATAACAGGTGCTCAGTAATATCGGGAATATTCCCAAGATAATAGGGGGATATTCCCAAGATGAAATAGGTAATTAGTAATAAATATCTGGTATATTCGTAAGACATGACCAACAATATTATTATATGCCTGCCCTACCCTGGGTACAGTGAGAGAGTTGTGGAAATAAACGCCTCAGGGGAAAGACATGACCTCGTGATGACCGATCATCACTGATACCAGTCTTGGCTGGTCATGTGGTTGTGAAGATCGGAACGTAAACGAGGGTAGTGTATCTGACTCAGGTACAGGACGAGAAATGACGACAACAACGTAGTAAGGGGGAATATATATTTTTTTAATTTTCCAAAAGAAGGAACAGAGAATTGGGCCAGGTGAGGGTAGTCCCTCAAAGGCCCAGTCATCTGTTCTTAACGCTACCTCGCTAATGCGGGAAATGGCGAATAGTTTGAAAGAAAAAGAAAGAATATATATATATATATATATATATATATATATATATATATATATATATATATGGGTTTTGAAATTGATTTCAAAAAGAGACTTTGAGACTATAACTCTTACACTATTCGTCGGGTCACAAGGGACGAAGCGGAACATAGATTGTCATTATGAGGTCAGAGTAAAGTATGTAGGTCGTGACGCCCTGGATGAAGGATGTCGTTAATCCTCACATGGAACGGCCATGCCAGAGTGACACTTAAGTGACGCGTCAGTATGCCAGTGGTGTTGAAGGCATTCCCCGGCCGCCCGGGGTCGAGCCCACACATGTTCGAGTCGTGGTGGCTGCCGTCGGTTCGCAGTCAACCCAGCTGTTCATCCTCTCCTGTGGGTTGGTCGATGAATTGGGTGCTTAGCTTAAAGTAGGATTTATATCAGCCTCTCTCTCTCTCTCTCTCTCTCTCTCTCTCTCTCTGTATATATATATATATATGTACCTCGCTTTACCTCGCTAAAGCGGGAGACGCCGAATAAGTATAATAAATAGAATATATATATATATATATATATATATATATATATATATATATATATATATATATATATATATATATATATGTGTGTGTGTGTGTGTGTGTGTATGTGTGTGTGTCTGTGTGTGTGTGTGTGTGTGTATGAGTGGATAGGCCATTCTTCCTTTGTTTCTTGGTGCTACCTCGCTGACGCGGGAAACGGCGTTCAAGTATGATAAATGATTATACATAAATATCCCGTTATTGCGACGTACCTCATTAGGGCATTCAGTTACCCGTGCCGTCTCAACTAACATGAAATTAAAACTGAATAAAAGATATATTCTGTGCAAATGCCAGAAACATTTCATCAAAAACTAATATGCTGCTTATAGACGCAGTGGAAAACCTGCATGTGATCGCTTTATCAGAGTCACGTCAAGGGTGAACATAGAAAAGAGTAAATCGTTCTCTGGCAGACACAGAATTCCCAGGGTATGATATCGGGGACGTAAGGGAGGAGGAGACGTTGGAATACATACAGGAAAACAGGTAAGGAGAAGGAGCAGAGCACAAAGGAAAGCTTACGTTCGCTTCCTTACACATGAAGAGGAACAATGAGATACCACCTTCTTGTGATACAGAACTTCAGAATAGGTTGGAAATACGACCACCTGCTGTGTACGGAGTGAACAGTGGTGATGGTGTTGGTGTTGGAGATTTCAGTCATCAGCCCAGCCTATGGTCATCTCTGGAAGGAGATCAGGAGAGAAACACATTGATGGCAGGTTCTTTCCTTCGTCAAGTTCTGATCAGCCAGCTAGAAGCCCGCCCGCATGCGTTCGAATCCTGGTCAGGGGTGCGGTCGGGCCACAAGCACACCCAGCTGAGGACTGATTGATGAAATGGGTATCTGGTTGAGGCTAAGATTTATGTATGGATGGCGTAAATGAGACGGTCTTGATTATGGCAGTCAGTTGCGCTTCCTGCAACAACGACAACAAAAACAACAGCAACAACAACAACAATACCAACAACATTGACAACAACGACAACGAAGCTTGGGGCCACCTGGTCCTAACTGCCGGGTAAGTGTGAACACAATACTGGAAGGTTTTGAGACACTGCCGACCCAGCTCGCCAAGTAGCTGATGAAATTCGACCTAAATAACTGTAACTGTATGCATTCTTGAGGATAACCAAATACAAATCAGAAATTAAGTGTGAAAAGAGATTTCGAAGGTACGGATCGCTAGGGATCTTCGATTTACCTTTGAGTGACGACCAGAAATATATCAAACAATATATTTCTGCCTCTTAGAAGGTTAGCAGTTGGCGGATTCCTTGCAAGAAATCTTCAAGGCAAACTTCAGTCACTGTATTACCATTATGCATTACAGTTCTGGTCATCCAGGCGACGCGGAGAGGCTTGAGAGAGTCCGGGAAATAGAGCAACAAGATTGATGACGCCACAAAGCAACGCACCATTTTGATGGAAGTCAACCTCTTTTGACTTTATAATTGATCGTGGTTGTGTGACGGAGGTTTTTTTAGAATACTTAAAGAAAATGGTGTATCATTTAAATAGTTGCGTCATGCATATCATGAAGCGATCCAGTGATCACGAACACTGGCTTAGGGCTTAAGGTGTAAAGGTGTATACATCCAGGGAGAGAATTTCGTCTTTACAGATGGTGCTACGGGCTGTTTGAGACGAGCTGTTTGCCATTGTCATGGAGAACGGAACACTAGACTCGTTCAAGTTATTCCAGTGAGTAAGTTATCTTTAACCTGGACAGAAAATGAATACAGATCTACAGTTTCCTCAGCACGTAACCTAGTAAGAGGCCAACAGGTCCTCTCTCTTTCTCTCTCTCTCTCTCTCTCTCTCTCTCTCTCTCTCTCTCTCTCTCTCTCTCTCTCTCTCTCTCTCTCTCTCTCTCTCTCTCACACACAGCAGGCCTGACCTCCAGCCTCACGCGCTACCACTCGTCGAGCAGGGAGTCACGCTGAGCGGAAAATGTCTACCCTGCAGCCACACGGCTTGAAAGGTCACGAGACCTGACCTCACCACCGGCTTGCTGTCCGGTCGCCGTCGCTGGCTGTGACCTCCCAAGGTCATGACTTCCTATAAAGGGCTTCAGCTGCCCCGTGTATACGAGTAGATTGATAGCATGGACTGGATA